>NC_092387.1:2738824-2985484 GCF_030028105.1 Mobula birostris
CATGTATGCATTTCTAAATGACAATAAAAGAGGACTGAGTGTTCTCATAATCTAATATCCTCGGGCATTGCAAACGGAGTCCGTCAAATATTTGGGCATCATTATGCCAAAACATTTGGCAAAATTATCAGAATGCAATTGTCAGCCTATATATTAAAAAAATTAAGGAAGGTATAACAAGATGGAACCTAATTCCTTTTCTTTGTCTCAGTTCAAGGATTGAATCTATTAAAATGAATATACTGCCCAGACTACTATATCTCTTTCAGACCCTAGCAATAGAGATTAACCAAAATCAATTCAATGAATGGAACAAGATGCTATCAAGATATATATGGCAAGGTAAAAAGCCTAGGGTTTGTCTCAAAACTTTGCAATTAACCAAGGAAAAGGAGGGGGGATGGGGCCTACCTTCCCTGGGGATTATTATTTTGCAGCACAGTTGAGAGCTGTGATTTGCTGGTGCAACCCATCATATGGCGTTCAATGGAAAAACATTGAGGAGAGGATACTTTCCATCTCCATACAGGCAATTTTGGCTGATAACAACCTGTAAAGTTATATAAATATCATTGATAACCCGTGGGTGAAATGGACTCTTAAAATATGGAAAACTATTATAAAAGAATATAAACTAGAGAGAGACATTGCAATTCTTAAATGGTGTGCATGTGACTCGGATTTTACGCCAAATAAACTGGAAGCTATATTTAAGGACTGGACAGCTAAAGGAATAACAGGTATTTGCAATATAATGAAAGAAGGAACACTGTTCAGTTTTGAAATGCTGAAAGAGAAACACTTATTAGAAAAACAAGACTTATACTGGTATTTACAGATGCGACAGTATGTTAATACAGCGGTCCCCAACCACGGGGCCGCGGACCGGTACCGGGCCGCAGAGCATGTGCTACCGGGCCATGAGGAAACGATATGATTTGGCGATATGAGCCAGCTGCACCTTTCCTCATTCCCTGTCACGGCCACTGTTGAGCTTGAACGCACGCGAGGTTATTACGCACGCGTCATCCATGTCAGCCCTCGTCCCACCGACCTGCACTCAGCCCATAACCCTCCATTGCTTTCCTGTCCATATAGCTGTCCAATTTAACTTTAAACGACAACGTCGAACCTGCCTCAACCACTTCTGCTGGAAGCTTGTTCCACACAGCTACCACTCTCTGAGTAAAGAAGTTCCCTCTCATGTTACCCCTAAACTTTTGCCCTTTAACTCTCAACTCATGTCCTCCTGTTTGAATCTCCCCCATTCTCAATGGAAAAAGCCTATCCACGTCAACTCTATCTATCCCCCTCATAATTTTAAATACCTCTATCAAGTCCCCCCTCAACCTTCTACATTCCAGAGAATAAAGACCCAACTTGTTCAACCTTTCTCTGTAACTCAGGTGATGAAACCCAGATAACATTCCAGTAAATCTTCTCTGTACTCTCTCTATTTTGTTGATATCTTTCCTATAATTCGGTGACCAAAACTGTATACAATACTCCATATTTGGCCTCACCAATGCCTTGTACAATTTCAACATTACATTCCAACTCCTATACGCAATTGTATGATTTATAAAGGCCAGCATACCAAAAGCATTCTTCACCACCCTATCCACATGAGATTCCACCTTCAGGGAACTATGCACCATTATTCCTAGATCCCTCTGTTCTACTGAATTCTTCAGTGCCCTACCATTTACCATGTATGTCCTATTTTGATTAGTCCTACCAAAATGTAGCACCTCACACTTATCAGCATTAAACTCCATCTGCCATCTTTCAGCCCACTCTTCTAACTGGCCTAAATCTCTCTGCAAGCTTTGAAAACCTACTTCATTATCCACAATGCCACCTCTCTTAGTATCATCTGCATACTTACTAATCCAATTTACCTCCCCATCATCCAGGTCATTAATGTATATGACAAACAACATTGGACCCAGTACAGATCCCTGAGGCACACCACTGGTCACCGGCCTCCAATCTGACAAACAGTTATCCAGCACCACTCTCTGGCATCTCCCATCCAGCCACTGCTGAATCCATTTTCACAAGTCAAAGGAGCAGAAGTAGGCCATTCGGCCCATCGAGTCTGCTCTGCAGCTCCCCCATGAGCTAAACTATTCACCCATCTAGTTCCAATTTCCGGCTTTTTCCCCATATCCCTTGATACCCTGACTAATTAGACACCTGTCAATCTCCTCCTTAAACACTTTCGATGATCGGGCCTCCACAGCCATATGTGGCAACGAATTCCACAAATCCATGACCCTCTGGCTAAAAAAATTTCTCCTCGTCTCTGTTTTAACTGGGTACCCTCTAATTCTAAGACTATGGCCTCTTGTCCTGGACTCACCCACCAAGGGAAACAACCTTTCCACATCTACTCTGTCCAACCCTTTCAACATTCGAAACATTTCTATGAGATCCCCTCTCATTCTTCTATACTCTAATGAATACAATCCAAGAGCCGACAGATGCTCCTCATATGTTAGCCCCTGCATTCCAGGAATCATCCTCGTAAATCTTCTCTGAACTCTCTCCAACATCAGTATATCCTTTCTAAGATAGGGGGCCCAAAACTGCACACAGTATTCCAAATGAGGTCTCACCAGTACCCCATAGAGCCTCATCAACACCTCCTTACTCTTATACACTATTCTTCTTGAAATGAATGCCAACATAGCATTCGCCTTCCTTACCGCCAATCCAACTTGGTGGTTAACCTTTAGGGTATCCTGCACGAGGACCCCCAAGTCCCTTTGCACTTCCGATTTTTGAATTTTCTCCCCATCTAAATAATAATCTGCCGGATTATTTCTTCTTCCGAAATGTACAACTGTACATTTGTCAATGTTGTATCTCATTTGCCATTTCTTTGCCCACTCTCCTAAACTGACTAAGTCTCTCTGCAACCTTTCCGTTTCTTCAACATTTCCTGCTCCTCCACCTATCTTGGTGTCATCTGCAAACTTGGCCACAAAACCATTTATTCCATAATCCAAATCATCGATATACATCGTAAAAAGAAGCGGCCCCAACACCAACCCCTGCGGAACACCACGAGTAACCGGCAACCAATCAGAATAGGATCCCTTTATTCCCACTCTTTGCTTTCTGCCTATCAGCCAATGCTCCACCCATTTCAATATCTTTCCTATAATTCCATGGGCTCTCATCTTATTAAGCAGCCTCAAATGCAGCACCTTATCAAAGGCCTTTTGAAAATCCAAATACACAACATCCACAGCCTCTCCCTTGTCAATCTTATTCGAGATTACCTCAAAAAATTCCAATAAATTGGTAAGGCAGGATCTTCCCTTCATGAAATCATGCTGGCTTCGGCCTATCTTGTCATGCACCTCGAGGTATTTCATAACCTCGTCCTTGAGGATTGACTCCAATATCTTTCCAACCACCGATGTCAGACTAATAGGTCTGTAATTTTCTTTTTGCTGCCTCCTTCCTTTCTTAAATAGCGGAACTACATTTGCGACCTTCCAGTCCTCCGGAACCATGCCAGAGTCTATTGATTCCTGGAAGATCATTTCCAATGCTTCCACAATCTCCAAAGCCACCTCCTTCAGAACGCTTGGGTGCACCTCATCTGGGCCGGGAGTCTTATCTATTCTAAGTCCACTTAGCTTCCCAAGCACTTTCTCTCTAGTTATCTTGACTGTACCTAATTTTATTCCCTGATACCTCTGGCTATCAGGTATATTGCTCATGTCTTCCACTGTGAAGACTGATGCAAAATACTCATTCAGTTCCTCCACCATCTCTTTGTTATCCATTATAATTACTCCAGCATCATTTTCAATCGGTCCCATATCTACCCTTGTCACTCTTTTACTCTTCATATATTTAAAAAAACTCTTAGTATCCATTTTTATGTTAATCGCCAACTTACTTTCATAATTCATCTTTTCTTTCCTAATGACTTTCTTAGTTTCTTTCTGTAAGTTTTTAAAGGTCTTCCAGTCCTCATTTTTCCCACTAATTTTTGCTTCCTTGTACGCCGTTTCTTTTGCTTTCATTTTTGCCTTAACCTCTCTGGTTAGCCACATTTGTGCCATTTTTCCATTCATGATTTTCTTTTTTCTTGGAATATATTTTTCCTGCATTTTCCTTATTTCTTGTAGGAATTTCATCCAATTCTGCTCTGCCGTCCCTCCATCTAGTTTACTTTTCCAACTGACTTGGGCTAGTTCCTCTCTCATACCACTGTAATTTCCCCTGTTTCACTGAAATATCGATATACCTGATACCAGCTTCTCCTTTTCAAATTTGAAACTGAACTCAATCATATTACTCAATCATTTTACTACTTCAATATTAATACCTAATGATTGAACCTTCTTAACCAACCATCCGTGTGGGACCTTGTCAAAGGCCTTACTGAAGTCCATATAGACAACATCCACCGCTTTACCCTCGTCAACTTTCCTAGTAACCTCATCAAAAAATTCAATAAGATTTGTCAAACATGACCTTCCACGCACAAATCCATGTTGACTGGTCCTAATCAGTCCCTATGATATAATTCAGACAACGGTAGTAGAATCATTTCAAGCCTGTATAAGGGTTTGTCAAATCCTAAAACACATTCAATTTCATACATTAAAACATAATGGGAGAAGGAAGGAGGGATAATAATATCTGAGGAAGGCTGGACAATAATGAGATATCAATGGAAGTGTACCAGTTCACAGAAATGGAGGGAGTTCGGGTGGAAAAATTTGATAAGATATTTTATTACACCCTCTCAGAAATCCCATTATGATAGTAACCTCCCTGTTTGCTGGAGAATTTGTGGAAATCAAAATGCAAACCATTATCATATTTTCTGGGTTTGCCCCATTATCAAAGACTATTGGAGTGGGATACACAATGCCCTACAAGACACCTTTAAATGTGAAATACCCTTAGAAAGTGAGACCATATATTTTGGGTATATATCTCAAGAATGGTTGAAAAGAGATAAATATTTAATGAATATATTGCTGGTGGCTGGTAAAAAGACCCTTACCAGGAAATGGTTATCACAGGAGAGCCCAACTTTAAGTGTATGGATGGAAATTACAATGGACATTTACAAAATGGAGAAGATAACAGCACCTGTTAATCATAAGTTGGAACAATTTTATTCATAGTGGAAAAAATGGTTTAACTATATAACATCTTATAGGCCTGATTTTATTCTCACAAGTCAATGAATATGTTGTAAAAAAAAATCACTCCCTCCTCTGTACATAGATCTCTTCTTTCGATTGTTCTTTCTTTCCTCTCCTTTCTATAAGTATATACCTCAGATAAATATTATGTGGAGATTTGTGACAAATATGATATATATGTACAGTATCTGAAATACATCTTATGGAAATGTTTGTTTGATGATGAAATTCAATAAAAAATAAATTACAAAAAAAAATGGAATTAATTGCAACAGGTCGCTATGGAGGCCAAGTCTTAATGTATATTTAAGGCAAGGGTTGAAATATTATTGATTGGTCAGGGCATGAAGGGATACAGTGCAGGGGCATTGCAGGGAAGGCAGGAGATTGGGACTGAGAGGAAAAGTGGATCAGTCATATTGAAATGGTGGAGCAGACTCGATGGGCCAAATGGCCTAATTATGCTCCTATATCTTATGGTCTAATAGACTTGAGATTCCTTGGGCAGGACTCCAGGATTCCCTGAAGGTTAACTTGCAGGTTAAATCAGTGGTAAGAAAGGGAAATGCAATGTTAGCATTCATTTTGTGAGGACTGGAATATAAAAGTGTGGATGCTGAGGGTTTATAAGGCAGTGATCAGACTACACTTGGAGTAGTGTGAGCAGTTTTAGGACCCTTATCTAAGAAAGGGTGTATTGCCATTGGAGAGGGCCCAGAGGAGATTCATGAGAATGATCCCGAGAATGAAATGGTTAACATATGATGAGCATTTGATGGTTCTTATCCTGTCCCACCAGAGAAATGATAAGTGGTCCTTGACCACAAACTTTAACTATGTTTCTCTTTTCAACAGAGCCGTATGACAGTCCTGGCCGAAGGTTTTTGGCCCGAAACGTCGTTTGTACTTTTTTCCACAGATGCTGCCTGGCCTGCTGAGTTCCTCCAGGATTTTGTGTGTGTTGCTCGGATTTCCAGCATCTGCGGATTGTCTCTTGTTTGTGAGCTGTGTGACCTGTTAAGCCTTTCCAGAATTTTGGATTAGTATCTGCTTTTACCTTGTATATCCCTGATTGCTTACACATCTCATGCTCAGGTAATGATTATAAACTGAGGCTCCAGTGACATTCCATTCCTCATAAACCCTGATAAACTTGAAGGTAGGTTTGATTGGAACCATGTCACCACAATAAGTTGAGTGTGCATCTGGTAGCATAAACATTTGGTGGAAATCCTGACGGAAACTGTTTGAAATTAACCAAAATTTATGAAGTAGTACAAGGAAAGCTGTCAACTGATTGTTAACACGTCACCTAGAGTAGATGGATACATCCTAGGTTATTCAGTTATTCAGTTTAATCTTAGTGTTGGAAATGTTAATCGGGTACAAAATTGAAAAGAGCTTGCAGTGTCTAAAGGTTAACTGGGTACAAATACTGGATAACAGTAACTGGGTACAAAATTGATTTGGGTTGGTAGTGCCTGGTTTCTGTGATCCGGACTATCCTTCGGCTTTAACAGTCACAGACTTACAGATACCGATTGCTTCTCTGTCAATGCTCCTGAGCTTCTCCACACTGGGTGTGTCCCTCCACCTCCAGTTTTGTTGTATTTAACTGGAACTGGAACTTCTTGTACCTCTCTCTCACCAGTGCTCTTTTAGCAAAACTAAAGGTTTAGTACACCCAGTGTGTACTATCTCAGGAGCATTGACTTAGAAGCAATTAGTATCTGTAAGTGTGTAACTGATAAGGCCAAAGGATGGCATGGATAAATTTGTTAACAGTCACAAAGGATGGCATGGATAAATTTGTTAAAAGTCACAAAGGATGGCATGGGTAAATTTGTTAACCAGTCACAAAGCTTCTGTCGTCAGTTTGTCAAGAGTAAGTGACTGAGCTATTAACAGAACATTTATTATCCAACAATGTCACTCTCAAGTGAACTAAAGTGTGTTTATCCTGTACAATCCTGCTTGAAGATGTTTGCAAAAGATAGCCAGAATAGATCATTAGCCACAAACTTAAATATGATCTGTTCTTAGCAGCATTTTGCTTTAGAAGAACTTGGTCTTTCACTCACCACACACATTGCCTGACCTGCTGAGGAATTCCAGAACTTCGGTTTCATTTCGGGGCAATTCAAAGCAGACAATAGTTTGTCAGTGATATCTGTATCTCCCAAAAAATGAATAAAAAATACAGCATGATAGTCACAAAACAACACAAATGAAATACATTTTGCATTCATTATGATATATATTGTTCAAAGTTTAAAAAAATCTGATTTTCCAGGTGAATCTTTCCCAGTTTTTATTGTTTAAAACTAAAATATTCAAGATTTAATTAAAAATTTAATTTGGCAACATCACCACCCTCTATCTATGCCATTGGCTACCTTAGACATCAATTCTTGCACTCTCTTGGTTCATATCTGAGTTCCCTGGGTTTCAGAGTAATACATTGCAATCTAAGTATTGCATCTGGCATCTTCTGGTCAGTGCACAGAACATGTATTACAGATCTACACTGAAACACAATTTGCCAGTTATATGCATGAATAATTTATCATGAATACTTAATGAAAGGCGACATAACGAGGTCACCTTCTGACAAGCGCAAACCACAGATCCCAACCACCCTGTGCATCACCCACACCTTCCTCTCTCTCTGGTTCCCCATCTCCTTCCCTACAGTCCAATATCTACTGTCCTCTCCCAGCAGATTCTGTCTTCTCCAGCCTGTTGCCTCTTCCACCTATCACCTCCCATCCTTTCATATCATACCCACTTCCACTACAATACTTACCCCTCTAACTATTGTTACGTACCCCGTAACTGGGTTGCCAAACCAGCAGAAATGGATCACTCAGTTGGAGTCTGGATTACTAGAACTAAGAAAGTTTTATTAAAGAAACAAGCAACACAGTACTCTAATCAAAAGGATAATGAATGCAACAGTTCAGCAATGATAAACATACATGTACACAGAATTCAGATAACAGGATCAATCAAGCTCTATCGTTGTCTAGGGGCAAATGACCAGTTTCAGGGTGACGCAAAGTTCAGTTCAGTTCGCAGTAATCGCTGCCGTGGGAGATGGACAGTGTGGGGGAAGGAGAGAGAGAGCAAAAACGAATGAATATTCAAACGGCTTCCACACACAGAAATTCGCAGTCAGCTGTCGGGCGAGTCCTTCGTGATGTCATCTGAGGTCACCGACCGTGACCCCTTCGTTCCCAGATACGATCGTTTCCCTGTGCTGAACCTGGCACCCAGGCAAGGGTGGACACACACCAGGTTCCCGCTGATCGTGCCTTTCCACCCTGAGTGTCTAAGGCTTGATCCCGCGATCAGCCGTGCAAAAGCTTCCCACCGACTTGTGAGAGACGCACTGCTTCCAGGGTCTCGTTACCTCGGGTGTCGTGTGTGTCCTGCCTTAGCGAACCTGTCCCTTTTTATCCCCCTGCTGGGGTATCGCCTGTCCATCACTTCAAACAGTTCAGGGTTCAAAGGGGAAGCCGCTCTTGACAGCTCCCTCCTTCTGTTACTCTCTCTCCCATCCCTTCATTACACATCTCCAAATGCTGCTCCATTGTTTTCCTTATCTCTCTCTCTCCTGAAGACAGGTGGCAGACCAACTGCTGATCACACAGGACAGCTAACATCTTAATCTATGTGTATCCTTGTCACTCTATCTTTGTATCATCTGCAAACTTGGCCTCAAACCAGCATTGTGTGTGTGTGTGTGTGTGTGTGTGTGTGTGTGTGTGTCTGTCCGTGTACGTGTGTGTGTGTGCGTGTCTATATATTTCCAGCATCTGCAGTCTCTCTTGCATCTCAAATCTCTGAAATACGTTGTCATGTCCACATCCTCCGACTAAGTTTTGCATAACATTAACAGGACAGTGTTTCTTGAAACATTCTCCCATTTGGCTGAGAAATCCCCAGGGTTAAGGCAAATTTCACAAATGCAAGGTTAATAATCACAGATCCTTTTATCCCAATGTGATATTCCCCAAAAAACATACTTTTCTTCCACACTCACTTCAATATTTCAAAAGAATACAATGGGGCGCCACGGCAGCCAGCGGTTAGTGTGGCGCTGTGACAGCTCGGATGTCGGAGTTTGGAGTTCATCCTTCCAGCAAGATGGCAGCACGTATACACACAGCAGCCTCTTGGGGGCTACCCAAAGGGTGCTTCTTCCTTTGTAAAACTATTCTTGACTCCAATAACTACGTGTACATCAGGTCTACCACATCAGTGAACTGCTCATTGTTTGGAGTAGCTGGCTGTGGTGTAGAGCTAACCAGTGGTTCAGAGAAGGCAAGTCGGCCCATTGGGTCGAGAGTCGACTCCGGCTGTCAGGCTAGGGATGTCAAGATGGGCCGTTGGGCCCAAGGATTCCAGTCGTGTTGTCAGGCCTGGGGATTCATGTCGGGCCATCGGGATTCATGTTGGGGCATCAGGTCACAGGTAGAGCTGACCTGGGTGCAGGCCATGCTGCTGCCTGCTACTCGAGGGCACTGGAGTTGGTGCCTTTGAGTTGGCGCGAAGGCAGTGTGCAGTGGAATTGTGAGTGACTGTCTTGGATGTTTCTTTTATGATGGCAAGACCCTGTTGGACATTGATTGCTGCAGGCCTGCTTCCTTTGTTTGTTGGGAAGACAGCAGTGAGGCAGCCATGTCACCTCGGTTGTGGCAAGAACTAGGCCTCAATCCTTAGCTTGTATTGCAGCGTACATCTGGGCTTGGTTTGGGGTGATCGCTCCCATCAGTGCTGCCCTCCAATGTTGGCTTGGTGGATTTACAGGCTGGACTACTGGGAACCATCAATTTGTGGGACTTGTAACTCAGGGACTTGGACTAAAAATGTGTTTTCTTACGTGACTATGTTTTTTTTTTCCTTTCTCGTTAGTTTGGCACCTTGGTCCCAGAAGAATGGTGTCTCATTCGGCTGTATCCATGTATGGTTTGAATGACAATTAAACTTGGTTTGATTTGAATTTGAGCATCCTCTGTAAGCAAGTTTCCTTGCTGTGTGCACATGGGTTTCTTCCGGGTGCTCCAATTTCCTCCAACAATCCAAAGACATACGGTTAGTAGGTTAATTGGTCATCGTAAATTGTCCTGTGATTCGGCTCAGGTTAAATAGGTGTCAGGATCCAATCGCAGACCTAGTACTGTACACACTGTGATATAATTGAGTAACAAATCCCGAGGTGCAAACAAAGTCAGCATCAAAGTTCAGGCAGAGATCAAAACAGCCAGAGAAATCCAAAAACCAGAATCGGGAAACAGGCAGAGTTGATATTCAGACAGACAGAGTTCAGACACAAATGCTAGAAAGGTTCAGGAAAATTCACTGGCGCAATCTGGCAAAAATAGATGAAAACACAGGACTGAAATACACTGAGCAATAAACAAAGAGGCAGATGATAGGTGGAGCACAAAGAGACACAGGTGGCAGCAGTACTGGTAATAATGAGAAGCAGATGAGAGACAGAGTACTCAGTGACACAGGGGCCAGAGTAGAGCAGGAGCACATGGCAATACAAAACCATAAACTGACAGCTTGGGGGAAACACACAAAAAGACAGAGTTCAGCTGGAGGTGGGTTGCTGGGTGGTGCAGCTCGGTGAGCTGGAAGGGCCTGTTCTACTCTGTATCTCTAAATGAATTAATAAATTATTACCTCTGTGATACTCTTCCATCTCTTGGCATCAACACGTGCTGGCATAGAAATCTATAAATTAGGAACAGGTTTACCTTTTTGCCTTTCACCTTTCACTCTTGTTCATTCTTTCCCCACCATTTAATATGAATGTGAGTTCTCTGACAGTTACCTCAAACTCCAGATGCATACCTACTTCTGACAACAATGGACAACGTATTTTTTCAAAAGTATTGCTTTCTCAGAACTTTTTTTTGTTTATGATGGTATTCACTTGAAGCTGAACACAAATATAATTTCAGATGATTTGTATCACGTAAGAATTTGGAGAAATAAGAAATTAACTTTTATTTAATATAATGGATTTAATCACATAACGGTGATGACGTTGTGCAATAGTTCAACTGAGCTAAAATGTTGTGTTGATGATTTTCATTCATACTCAGTGGCTGAGGCTTCTCGTTTAAGTGTCCAACAATAATCAGCCAGCACTGATGGATTCCAGTTGCCCTAATACCGTTTCTCTATGTCCTGGTGAAACCGTTCACCATGCTTGTCACTGACAGTGGCAAGATTTGCAGAGAAGTAATCTACATAGGAATGCAGAAAATGAATCTTTAGTGACATATTGCACTTCATGGTTTTGTGTGCTTGAAATATAGTTTGATGCTCTGTAGTTGCCAAGATCCTTGAATGCCTGCTTCAAAACATCCACCATCGTCCTTGTACCTAAAAGGACCAAGGTAACATGCCTGAACGACTGGTATCCTGTCACACTCACCTCAATAATAAGCAAATGCTTTGAGACTCTGGTCAAGGATTACATCTGCAGCATTGTACCACCCACACTGGACCCCCTACAATTCGCCTACCGACATAACCGATCAACAGATGACACAATAGCCACAGCTCTACACACCATCCTTACACACCTAGAGAAGAAGGGTGCTCATGTGAGAATTCTGTTCTTGGATTACAGTTCAGCATTCAACACCATAATTCCCTCCAGGCTTGACAAGAAACTCAGAGACCTTGGCCATCAACCTGCCTTGTGCAGCTGGATCCTGGACTTCCTGTCAGATCGCCGGCAGGTGGTAAGAGTGGGCTCCCTCACCTCCATCCCTCTGACTCTCAGTACAGGAGCCCCTCAAGGCTGTGTCCTAAGTCCCCTCCTTTACTCACTGTATACTCATGATTGTGTTGCCACCCACAGCTCCAATCTGCTAAATAAATTTGCTGACAATTCTACATTGATTGGCCTTATCTCAAATAATAACAAGGCAGCCTACAGAGAAGAGGCCATCACGCTGACACAGTGGTATCAAGAAAACAACCTCTCCCTCACTGTCGCAAAAACAAAGGAGCTGGTTGTGGATTACAGGAGGGATGGAGATAGGATAACCCCTATTGACCTCAGTGGATCTGGGTTTGAGAGGGTGAACAGCTTTAGGTTCCTCGGCATCCACATCACCAAGGACCTCGTGTGGTCTGTACATAAAAAAGCACAACAGCGCCCTCTGTCACCTCAGATAGTTGAAGGAGTTTAGCATGAGTCCCCAAATCCTAAGGACTTTCTACAGGGCCACAATTGAGAGCATCCTGACTGGCTGCATCACTGCCTGGTATGGGAACTGTACTTCCCTCAATCACAGGACTCTGCAGAGAGTGGTGCGGACAGCCCAGCGCATCTGTAGTTGTGAACTTCCCATGATTCAGGACATTTATAGAGGAGGATATATAAAAAGGGCCCGAAGGATCATTGGGGACCCGAGTCACCCCAAGTACAATCTACTCCAGCTGCTACCATCCGGCAGCATAAAAGCCAGGGCCAACAGGTTCTGGGACAGCATCTTCCACCAGGCCATCAGAATGATTACTTCATGCGATTGTATAATACAATTGTATTTCTATGTTATGTTGATTGTCCTGTTATACATACTATTTAATACAAATGACTATAAATTGCACATTGCACATTTAGACGGAGACGTAACGTAAAGATTTTTACTCCTCATATATGTGAAGCATGTAAGTAATAAAGTCAATTCAATTCAAACCATGCAATTTTCTCTGGTCCCACTGATTTGCCTGTCATTGATGACCAACAAAAATATCTTCCTTAATCTTGGTATCAGTTATTCTGACTTGAATTATGAATTGAAATAATGAATATTGGCAATTTCAAAAACTGGTGGAAATTTCGTGGTGATTTTCATGATCAGCAGCCCCAGATCCATAAGAAATACTCAAAAACATATTCAGGAAGCAATATACTTTGTTGTTCAGTGTAACTTGTCACTCAAGTTCATCAGGGTGTTCCCTCGGACCTTGAAGGAGACTGGTGTTGAAATTGCAGGGGCCCTGGCAGATATATTTAAAACGTCGCTGTCTACAGGTGAGGTGCCGGAGGATTGGAGAGTGGCTCATGTTGTTCCGTTGTTTAAAAAAGGATTGAAAAGTAATCCGGGAAATTATAGGCCAGTAAGTTTAACATCGGTAGTAGGTAAGTTATTGGAGGGAGTACTAAGAGACAGAATCTACAAGCATTTGGATAGACAGGGGCTTATTAGGGAGAGTCAACATGGCTTTGTGCGTGGCAGGTCATGTTTGACCAATCTATTGGAGTTTTTCGAGGAGGTTACCAGGAAAGTGGATGAAGGGAAGGCAGTGGATATTGTCTACATGGACTTCAGTAAGGCCTTTGACAAGGTCCCGCATGGGAGGTCAGTTAGGAAAATTCAGTCGCTAGGTATACATGGAGAGGTGGTAAATTGGATCAGACATTGGCTCAATGGAAGAAGCCAAAGAGTGGTAGTAGAGAATTGCTTCTCCGAGTGGAAGCCTGTGACTAGTGGTGTGCCACAGGGATCAGTGCTGGGTCCATTGTTATGTGTCATCTATATCAATGATCTGGATGGTAATGTGGTAAATTGGATCAGCAAATTTGCTGATGATACAAAGATTGGAGGTGTAGTAGACAGTGAGGAAGGTTTTCAGAGCCTGCAGAGGGACTTGGACCAGCTGGAAAAATGGGCTGAAAAATGGCAGATGGAGTTTAATGCAGACAAGTGTGAGGTATTGCACGTTGGAAGGACAAACCAAGGTAGAACATACAGGGTTAATGGTAAGGCACTGAGGAGTGCAGTGGAACAGAGGGATCTGGGAATACAGATACAAGATTCCCTAAAAGTGACGTCACAAGTAGATAGGGTCGTAAAGAGAGCTTTTGGTACATTGGCCTTTATTAATCAAAGTATTGAGTATAAGAGCTGGAATGTTATGATGAGGTTGTATAAGGCATTGGTGAGGCCGAATCTGGAGTATTGTGTTCAGTTTTGGTCACCAAATTACAGGAAGGATATAAATAAGGTTGAAAGAGTGCAGAGAAGGTTTACAAGGTTGTTGCCGGGACTTGAGAAACTCAGTTACAGAGAAAGGTTGAATAGGTTAGGACTTTATTCCCTGGACCGTAGAAGAATGAGGGGAGATGTGACAGAGGTATATAAAATTATGATGGGTATAGATAGAGTGAATGTAAGCAGGCTTTTTCCATTGAGGCAAGTGGAGAAAAAAACCAGAGGACATGGGTTAAGGGTGAGGGGGGAAAAGTTTAAAGGGAACATTGGGGGGGGGGGGAGGCTTCTTCACACAGAGAGTGGTGGGAGTGTGGAATGAGCTGCCAGACGAGGTGGTAAATGCGGGTTCTTTTTTAACATTTAAGAATAAATTGGACAGATACATGGATGGGGGGGTGAATGGAGGGATATGGTCTGTGTGCAGGTCAGTGGGACTAGGCAGAAAATGGTTCAGCACAGCCAAGAAGGGCCAAAAGGCCTGTTTCTGTGCTGTACTTTCTATGGTTCTATGGTTCTAAGAATCCATCTATCTCTGCCTTACACATATTTAAATCTTTCCTTCCCTGACTTTTGAAGATTTCCTCAAGCTTCTGAAAAAAGGCTAATCTCTGTGTTAAAAGTGCCATCCTTTAATTTTAAACAGTGATCCACTCCTCCCCTTCAAGATCCTTCCATAGTGAAAACTTCCCTTTCATATCCACCTCAGAACTCCTCAGGACCTTGTTTCAGTCAAATCATCAGTTAATTCTCCAAAGTGGATGAAGACTGAGGGGGAATCTCACTGAAACCTATTGAATATTGAAAGGTCTAGACAGAGTGGACATGGTGACAGTGTTGAATATAGTGGGAGAATTTAGGTACAGAGGATACAGCATCTGATACAAGGATATCCCTTCAGAACAGAGATGAGAAGAAATTTCTTTAGCCAAGGGGGTTGTGAATCTTTGGAATTCATTGGCAAGTCATTGGGTGTATCAAAGCAGAGGTTGATAGTTTCTTGATTGGTAAGTGAATCAAAGGTTACAGCGAGAAGGCAAAAAAATGGGGTTGAGAAGGATGATAAATCAGCCGTGATAGAAGAGTGGAGAAGATTCGATGGTCTGAATGGCCTAATTTTGCTCCTATGTCATATGATCTTTTGGTCTCATGCTCAAATTTAGCAGGCACAAGCCTAGCCCATACAACCTTTCTTTATAAGGCAACCCAATATTGTGGGTTGAGAGGCCTGTTCTTCTGCTGTCCTGTTCTATCTTAAGTATACAGTATTGGAAGCAAGGAAAACATATTTTCCCTCAGGGACCAGAGGAATCATCCATGTATGGAAGTGGGGATATAGGTAAAATCCTAAATGTATGAAAAGAGAGTGACAGAAGGATTCAAAAAAGTTTTGCCATGGCTTGAGAGACTGAGTTAAAGTGAGAGTAACCTCACTTTAACTTAGGAGTTTCTTCCCTGGAGTGTAGGAGACTGAAAGGTGAACTTATAGAGGTGTATAAAGTTAGGAAGGGTGTAGATAGGCTGAATGTACTCAGTCCTTTTCCCAGGTTTGGAGAATCTAGAACAAGAGGACATAGGTTTAAGGTGAGAGGGAAAAGATGTAAAAGTGGCAACTTTTTTTTACACAGAGGCTGGTTTGTATATGGAATGAGCTTCCAGACAAAGTGGTTGAGACGAATGCAGGAACAATGTTTAAAAGCCAGTTGGACAAGTATGGAGGTAGGAAAAGTTAAGAAGGATATGAGCCAAACAGAAGCATATAGGACTAGCTTGCACAGGTAACTTGGTTAGCACAGACCAGGAGGGCTGAAAGGCCTTTTCCCATGTCATGTGACTCTATACACACCATTCCAGCTAATACCGATGATTGCAGCTGTCACACTGGAACATCAAACATTCTCTTAACTGTTTCCACCACAGTCACATCCTTCCTGAAATAATGGAAGATGACACCAGTGAACAAAGCTACCAAAAGCAACTTCCTCAAGACAGGTCATGAGCAATTCCTTTCACTCATTTTACAGTTTCTTTTTATTTCATATGTGGCTCTACTACTGTTAGAGCCTGCAATCTTTATTCTGACGGTGTGATTTCGGGCGTTCTGGCGCTTTGCTGTCTCCGAGAGGTTTCCACGAGGCTGCGACCAAAGCCTGTGGCAAGGAGGCCAGGAAGCCTGGGGACATGATCAACTCCAGCTCTTGCTGATTGTGCGGAGGAAGATTGAAATCATCAAGGTGAGTGAGTATTCAGCGCCATCTACTAAGCTCTTGCTCACTGCCGCTGGAGAAGATGTCTGCGTGTAGTGGTCTTTGGCTCACTGCTCCCAAGGAAAGGTGCTTACGTATGAGTGCTCTCTCTCTCTCGATGATGATGTCAGTGGATGGTGGTGGAGCAAGTGTTAATCAACGCAGATAGTAGATTTGGACTCTAATTCAGTTTTTATGATGTGTTCTATTTCTAATTCTACAAACGTAGTTACTGTTGCTGTTTTTTTGTTAAAACTATTGGGCGATTTTTGAATTGGGCAGCCTGCAGATAATGAACACTGAGCTAAACTGTACTGAAATATGCTTTTTTGTGTTCTGATGGGGAGTTTGACATTTGATGTTTTTTCTTTGAATAGGTTGGTTCCATAGTTCTTAACTGTTTCGTGTCTGTTGGGAAGACTAATTTCGGAGTTGTATACTGTGTACATACTTTGAAGTTTTCAATTATACACACTAATCTAAATGTGTCTTTATCAATGTCTTAATCTTTTTTCTAGGAGACACACCATCTTCTATCCATGCCAAATGTTATCACTGTGATGAAGTGCTTTGAGAAATTGGTCATGGCTACAATCCACTCCTGCCTCAGCAAGGACCTAGGCCCAGTGCAATTTGCCCATCACCACAATAGGTCTCCAGCAGATACAATCTCACTGGCTCTCCACTCGCCTTGGATCACCTGGACAATGTTACGTACCCCGTAACTGGGTTGCCAAACCAGCAGAAATGGATCACTCAGTCGGAGTCTGGATTACTGGAACTAAGAAAGTTTTATTAAAGAAATAAGCAACACAGTACTCTAATAGTAAGGATATAAATGCAACAGGTTAGCAATGAATAAACACACATGTACACAGAACTAGGATAATAGGGTCAATCAAGCTCTATCGTAGTCTAGGGGTAAAATGATCAATCACAAGTGACAGAGTTCAGTTTAGTTCAGTTCGCAGTAACCACCGTCGTGCCGTTGGAGAGAGAGAGAGAACAAATGAATATGCAAATCGGATTCCAAACAGACCTTCGATATTCCTCGCAGTTAGCTTTCGGGCGAGCCCTTTGTAATGTCTTCTGAGGTCACCGACTGTGACTCCTCCGTTCCAGACACGATCGTTCTTCAGCGGTGAACCCGGCACCCAGGCAAGGGTGGACACACACCAGGTTCCCGCCGACTGTATCTTTCCACCCTGTGCGTCTATGGCTGGTCCCGCGACTAGACCTCCAAAACTCCCACTGACTTGTGGGGGCGCACCGCTTCCAGGGTCTCGTTACCTCGTGGTGTCGTGTGTGTTGTCTTAGCGAACCTGCCCCTTTTTATCCCCCTGCTGGGGTATCGCCTGTCCATCACACTTCAAACAGTTCAGGGTTCAAAAGGAGCCAGTCTTGACAATACTCAGACCGGTGTCTCCTTCCGTTAAACTCTCTCGTCTCTTCATTAACATTTCCAAATGTTGCTCCATTGTCTTACTTGTCTCTCTCTCCTGAAGACAGGTGGCAGATCAACTGTTGATCCCACTGGTGCTAGCACAGGACAGTTAACATCTTAGTCTATGTGTACTTTTGTAACCCTCTTTCGTCACAACAATAGCAATACCTACATCAGGCTGATGTTTATTGACTACAGAATTGAATTCAACACTATCCTATCCTCAGTTCTAACCAACAAGCTCCAACTGGATCCCTCTGCAACTGGATCCTTGAATTCCTCACTGGGAGACCACATTTTGTGCAGATCAGAAATAATAGACAATAGACAATAGGGGCAGGAGTAGGCCATTCGGCCCTTCAAGCCAGCACCGCCATTCACTGTGATCATGGCTGATCATCCACTATCAGTATCCAGTTCCTGCTTATCCCCATAACCTTTGATTCTGCTATCTTTAGTGGCTCAAATAATGTCTCCTGCTCACTGACAATCAGCAGCAGAGTATGTCAAGAAGGTATGCTTATCCCACTGCCCTACTCGCTCGACACTCACAACAGGGTGGCAGTCTATAAATCTGCCATGGCACAACAGCCTCAACGACGATCATCCAGTATCACTTACATCCATTTTGATGAAGCACTTTGAGAGGTTGGTGCTGAACCTCTGAGAAATTACTCCATTTTGCTTACCGGCACATCAGATCCACAGCAGATGCCACTTCAATAGCTCGTCATTCAATTCTGGATCACCTGGGTAGCAAAGGTGCATACATTAGGATGCTCTTCATTGACCAAAGCTATCATCCCTCAAAACAAATCAATAAGCTTCAAGTCAGAGGCCATAATAGCTCCTTGTGAAACTGAATCCTCAATTTCCTCAACTACAGACCCCAGTCAGTTCTGATTAGCAATAACATCTCCTCCACAATCTCCCACAGCACTACAAGGCCATGTGCTTACCCCACCCGGCTCCACTGACCCACCTGCTGCTCTGCTCACATTATGCTTATGACTGTGAGGCTAAGCACAGCTCCAATGCCATATTCAAGTTTTCCGACAACACCACTGTCATTGGCTGAATCAAAGGTGGTGATGAAATATCATATAGGATAGAGACTGAAAATCTGGCTGAGTGGTGCCACAACAACTTCTCACGCAAGACCAAGGAACCGATTATTGACTTCAAGAGGAGGAAACTGGAGATCCATGAACCAGTCTCATTGTGGGATCAGAGGTGAAGAATGTCAGCAACTTCAAATTCCTCAGGTTATCATTTCAGAGAATCTGTCCTGGGTCCAGTACATAAGAAAGCATGACAGTGCCTCTACTTTCTTAGAAGTTTGCGAAGATTCAGTATGTCATCTAAAATTTAGATACAGCCTAGTGCCCAGTGCATCACGGACAAAGCCCTCTCCGCCATTGAGCACATCTACAGAGAACACTGTCACAGGAAAGCAGCATCCATCATCAAGGCCCGCACCCCCCCCCCCCCATCCGGACCATGTTCTCTTTCTCGTTGCTGCCATCAGGAAGAAGGTAGAGGAACCTGAGGACTCACAACACCAGGTCCAGGAACAGTTATTATGTTCAATAGGTTCAATTTAATCAATTTATTACCACTTAATCGTCAAACTCTTGAACAAGAGATAATCACTTGCCCCATCACTGAAATGTTCCCACTGAATTGGATTCACTTTAAAGGACTCTTCATCTCATGTTCTCAATATTTATTACTTGTTTATTCATTAATATTATTTCCTTTTCTCCCTTTCTTTTAATATTTGCAATTTTTAAAAAATTTTTTGTACAATGGTTGTTGTCCCCCTGCTGAGCGTGACCTTTCATTGATTCTATTGTGTTTCTTGTATTTTCTGTGATCACATATACTTTGATAATAAATTAACTTTGAACTTTGAACCATTGTTGGCAGAATTTCAGAATGACCAGGAGTGAGATAGATCAGCTGGTTGCAACAACCTTGCACTCAATATCAGTAAGAACACAGAATTGATTGTGGATTTCAGAAAGGGGAATTCAGGGGAACACACATCAGTTCTCATTGAGTGATCAGCAGTGAAACGGGTGACCAGTGTCAACACCTCTGAAGATCTATCTTGGCCCAACATATTGATGAATTACAAAGAAGGTATGGCAGTGACTATATTTCATAGAAGTTTGAGGAGGTTTAGTATGTTACCAAAGACACTCACAAATTTCCATAGATGTGAAACAAGAGCATTCAAACTGTTTGTTATGGAAGGGCCACTGCATAGCATCGGAAACTCAGCCAGCTCCATCATGGGCACGAGCCACCCCAAATCTTCAACAGGCACTGCCTCAAAAAGGCAGCATCCACTATTAATGACCCCCATCACCTCCGACATACCCCCTTTACATTTCATCAAGGAGGTGGCACAAGAGATCGAAGATACACATTCAAATTTAGGACCAGCTTCTTCTGCTGCATCATCAGATTTCTGAATGGATAATGAACACAACCTCACTATTTTTCCCTCTGTTTTGCACTACATATTCAATTTTTTATATAATATACTTATTGTAATTTATAGATTTTTTTATGTATTGCAATGTACTGCTGCTACAAAACTAATTTCACCACATACATTTGCCAATGAATCTAAACCTGATTCTGAGATTTTATTTTACACAATTAACTATTGATGTTACACATATCAAATGAAATGAAGGCACACTCTATCTATCTGTTCTCCTTTAACACTGCCCCATATGTATTGTTTAGAATGCAGTACACACTGGGACAGGCCCTTTGTCCCATGATGTCTGTGTTAACAAATCCCATTTTCCTGCACATCATCTCCCTTAATTCCCTGCCTGCTCATGTACCTGTTGAATGTTTCTTCCAACGTTTGACAGTGTGTTTCAGACACTGAGAACTCAGTCTCTTCCAGACACCGAGCACTCAGTGTGTTCCAGACACCGAGCACTCAGTGAGTTCCAGACACCGAGCACTCAGTGAGTTCCAGACACCGAGCACTCAGCGAGTTCCAGACACCGAGCACTCAGCGTGTTCCAGACACCGAGCACTCAGCGAGTTCCAGACACCGAGCACTCAGCGAGTTCCAGACACCGAGCACTCAGCGAGTTCCAGACACCGAGCACTCAGCGAGTTCCAGACACCGATAACTCAGTGAGTTCCAGACACCGAGCACTCAGTGTGTTCCAGACAACGACCACTCAGCATGTTACTGGCACCGAGAACTCAGTGTGTTCCGGACACCGAGCACTCAGTCTGTTCCAGACACCAGGCACTCAGTGAGTTTCAGACACCGAGCACTCAGTGTCTTCCCGGTAACGACCACTCAGTGTGTTCCAGACACCGACCACTCAGTGTGTTCCAGACACCGACCACTTATTCTGTTCCCGATACTGAGCACTCAGTGTGCTCCAGACACCAATCACTCAGCGTGCTCCAGAAACCAATCACTCAGTGTGTTCCAGACACCGACCAATCAGTATGTTCCAGACACCGAGCACTCATTCTGTTCCAGACACCAGACACTCATTCTGTTCCAGACATCGAGCACTCATTCTGTTCCAGACACCAGACACTCATTCTGTTCCAGGCACCGAGCACTCAGTGAGTTCCAGACACCGAGCACTCAGTCTCTTCCAGACACCGAGCACTCAGCGTGTTCCAGACACCGAGCACTCAGCGAGTTCCAGACACCGAGCACTCAGCGAGTTCCAGACACCAATAACTCAGTGAGTTCCAGACACCGAGCACTCAGTGTGTTCCAGACAACGACCACTCAGCATGTTACTGGCACCGAGCACTCAGTGTGTTCTAGACACCGAGCACTCAGTGTGTTCTAGACACCGAGCACTCAGTGTGTTCTAGACACCAAGCACTCAGTGCATTCCAGGCACAGAGCACACAGTGTGTTCCAGACACCGAGCACACAGTGTGTTCCAGACACCGAGCACTCGGTGAGTTCCAGACACAGAGCACTTGGTGTGTTCCAGACACTGAGCATCAGTATGTTCCTGGTACCGACCACTCAGCATGCTCCAGACACCTAGCACTCAGTGTGCTCCAGACACCTAGCACTCAGCGTGATCCCGACACCGAGCACTGAGCGCGTTCCCGACACTGAGCACTGAGCGTGTTCCCGACACCGAGCACTGAGCGTGTTCCCGACACCGAGCACTCAGTGTGTTTCAGACACCGAGCACTCAGTGTGTTTCAGACACTGAGCACACAGTCTGTTCCAGACACCGAGCACACAGTCTGTTCCAGACACCAAGCACTCAGTGTGTTCTGGAAACCGAGAACTCAGTGTGTTTCGCGCACCGACCACGCAGTGTGTTCCAGACACTGAACACCCAGTGTGTTCCAGACACCGAGCACTCAGTGTGTTCTCGGTACCGACCACTCAGACTGTTCTCGGTACCGACCACTCAGTGTGTTCCAGACACCAAGCGCTGAGCGTGTTCCAGACACCGAGCACTGAGCGCGTTCCAGACACCGAGCACTCATCGTATTCCAGACCCCGAGCACGCAGCGCTTCCAGACACTGCGCACTCAGCGCATTCCAGACACCGAGCACTCACCACATTTCAGACACCGAGCACTCTGTCAGTTCCAGACACCGAGCACTCAGCGCATTCTAGACACCGAACACTCAGCGCCTTACAGACACCGAGCACTCAGCGCGACCCAGATAACGAGCACTCAGCGCGTTCCAAACACCGAGCAATCAGTGCATTCCCGGAACTGAGAACTCAGTATGTTTCGCACACCAACCACGCAGTGTGTTCCAGACACCGAGCACTGAGCGTGTTCCCAACACCGAGCACTCAGCGCGTTCCAGACGCCGAGCACTCAGTCTGTTCGGGACACCGAGCACTCAGCATGTTCTGCAAACTGAACACTCAGCGTGTTTGAGGCACCGATCACTCAGTGTGTTCCAGGCACCGAGCATCAGTGTGTTCCTGGTACTGACCACTCAGTGTGTTCCAGACACCGAGCACTCAGTCTGTTCCAGACACTGAGCACACAGTCTGTTCCAGGCACCGAGCACTCAGTGTGTTCCCGAAACCGAGAACTCAGTGTGTTTCGCGCACCGACCACGCAGTGTGTTCCAGACACTGAGCACTCAGTGTGTTCCAGACACCGAGCACTCAGTGTGTTCTCGGTACCGACCACTCAGACTGTTCTCAGTACCGACCACTCAGTGTGTTCTCGGTACCGACCACTCAGTGTGTTCCCGACACCGAGCACTCAGCGTATTCCAGACGCCGAGCACTCAGTGTGTTCTGGAAACCGAACACTCCGTGTGTTCCAGACACCGAGCACTCAGTGAGTTCCAGACACCGAGCACTCAGTGAGTTCCAGACACCGAGCACTCAGTGTATTCCTGGAACCTAGCACTCAGTGTGTTCCAGACAGCGAGCACTCAGTGTGTTCCAGACACCGAGAACTCAGTCACTTCCAGACACCGAGCACTAAGCGTTTTCCAGACACCGAGCACTCAGTGTGTTCCAGACACCGAGCACTCAGTGTTTTCCAGACACCGAGCACTCAGTGCGTTTAAGGCATCGAGCAATCAGTGTGTTCCGGGAACCGAGAACTCAGTGTGTTTCGCGCACCGACCACGCAGTGTGTTCCAGACACCGAGCACTCAGTGTGTTCCAGACACCGAGCACTGAGCGCGTTCCAGATACCGAGCACTGAGCGCGTTCCAAACACGGAGCACTCAGTGCGTTTCAGACACCGAGCACTCATCACGTTCCAAACCCCGAGCACTCAGCGGGTTCCAGACACGTAGCACTCAGAGCGTTCCAGACACCGAACACTCAGCGTATTCCAGACACCGAGCACTCAGCGCGTTCCAGACACCGAGCACTCAGTCTGTTCGAGACATCAAGCACTCAGCATATTCCAGACAACGAGCAATCAGTGCGTTCTGGAAACCGAACACTCAGCGTGTTTCAGGCACCGATCACTCAGTGTGTTCCAGACACCGAGCATCAGTGTGTTCTTGGTAGCGACCACTCAGTGTGTTCCAGACACCGAGCACTCAGTCTGTTCCATGCACCAAGCACTCAGTCTGTTCCATACATCAACCACTCAGTGTGTTCCAGACACCGAGCACTCAGTCTGTTCCAGACACTGAGCACACAGTCTGTTCCAGGCACCGAGCACTCAGTGTGTTCCCGAAACCGAGAACTCAGTATGTTTCGCGCACCGACCACGCAGTGTGTTCCAGACACTGAGCACTCAGTGTGTGCCAGACACCGAGCACTCAGTGTGTTCTCGGTACCGACCACTCAGACTGTTCTCAGTACCGACCACTCAGTGTGTTCTCGGTACCGACCACTCAGTGTGTTCCCGACACCGAGCACTCAGCGTATTCCATACGCCGAGCACTCAGTCTGTTCGAGACACCGAGCACTCAGCGTGTTCTGGAAACCGAACACTCAGTGCGTTTCAGGCACCGAGCAATCAGTGTGTTCTGGGAGCCGAGAACTCAGTGTGTTTCGCGCACCGACCACGCAGTGTGGTCCAGACTCCGAGAACTCAGTGTGTTCCTGGAACTGAGAACTCCGTGTGTTTCAGACACCGAGAACTCAGTCTCTTCCAAACACCGAGCACTCAGTGAGTTCCAGACACCGAGCACTCAGTGTATTCCTGGAACCTAGCACTCAGTGTGTTCCAGACACCGAACACTCAGTGTGTTCCAGACACCGAGAACTCAGTCACTTCCAGACACCGAGCACTCAGCGTGTTCCAGACACAGAGCACTCAGCGTGTTCCAGACACCGAGAACTCAGTCTCTTCCAAACACCGAGCACTCAGTGAGTTCCAGACACCGAGCACTCAGTGTATTCCTGGAACTTAGCACTCAGTGTGTTCCAGACACCGAACACTCAGTGTGTTCCAGACACTGAGAACTCAGTCACTTCCAGACACCGAGCACTCAGCGTGTTCCAGACACAGAGCACTCAGCGTGTTCCAGACACCGAGCACTCAGCGTGCTCCTGACACTGAGCACTCAGCGTGTTCCAGATACCGAGCACTCAGTCTGTTCCATACACCAACCACTCAGTGTGTTCCAGACACCGAGCACACATTGTGCTCCAGGCAACGACCACTCAGTGTGATCCCGGTACCGAGCACTCAGTGTGTTCCAGACACCGAACACTCAGCGTGCTCCAGACATCAAGCACTGAGCGTGTTCCCGACACCGAACACACAGCGCGTTCCAGATGCCGAGCACTCAGTCTGTTCAAGACACCGAGCACTCAGCGTGTTCTGGAAACCGAACACTCAGCGTGTTTCAGGCACCGATCACTCAGTGTGTTCCAGACACCGAGCATCAGTGTGTTCCTGGTACCAACCACTCAGTGTGTTCCAGACACCGAGCACTCAGTCTGTTCCATGCACCGAGCACTCAGTCTGTTCCATACACCGACCGCTCAGTGTGTTCCAGAGACCAAACACTCAGTCCGTTTCAGGCACTGAGCAATCAGTGCGTTCCGGGAACCGAGAACTCAGTGTGTTTCGCGCACCGACCACACAGTGTCGTCCAGACACCGAGAACTCAGTGTGTTCCTGGAACTGAGAACTCAGTGTGTTTCAGACACCGAGAACTCAGTCTCTTCCAAACACCAAGCAGTCAGTGTGTTCCAGACACCGAGCACTCAGTGTGTTCCAGACACCGAGCACTCAGTGCGTTTCAGGCACCGAGCAATCAGTGTGTTCCAGGAACCGAGAACTCAGTGTGTTTCGCGCACCGACCACGCAGTGTGGTCCAGACACCGAGAACTCAGTGTGTTCCTGGAACTGAGAACTCAGTGTGTTTCCGACACCGAGAACTCAGTCTCTTCCAGACACCGAGCACTCAGTGAGTTCCAGACACAGAGCACTCAGTGAGTTCCAGACACAGAGCATCAGTGTTTTCTTGGTACCGACCACTCAGTGTGTTCCAGACACCAAGCACACAGTCTGTTCCATGCACCGAGCACTCAGTCTGTTCCATACGCCGACCACTCAGTGTGTTCCAGAGACCGAGCACTCAGTGTATTCCTGGAACCTAGCACTCAGTGTGTTCCAGACACCGAGCACTCAGTGTGTTCCAGACACCGAGCACTCAGTCACTTCCAGACACCGAGCACTCAGCGTGTTCCAGACACCGAGCACTCAGCGTGTTCCAGGCACCGAGCACTCAGCGTGTTCCAGGCACCGAGCACTCAGCGTGTTCCAGGCACCGAGCACTCAGCGTGTTCCAGGCACCGAGCACTCAGTGTGTTCCTGGTACCAATCACTCAGTGTGTTCCAGACAACGAGCACTCAGTCTGTTCCATACCCCGAGCACTCAGTCTGTTCCATACACCGACCACTCCGTGTGTTCCAGACACCGAGCACTCAGTGTGTTCCAAACACCGAGCACTCAGTGCGTTTCAGGCACCGAGCAATCAGTGTGTTCCGGGAACCGAGAACTCAGTGTGTTTCGCGCACTGACCACGCAGTCTGTTCCAGACACCGAGCACTCTGTGTCTTCCAGACTCCGAGCACTGAGCGCGTTCCAAATACCGAGCACTCAGCGCGATTCAGACACCGAGCACTCATCACGTTCCAGACCCCGAGCACTCAGCGCATTCCAGAGACGGAGCACTCAGAGCGTTCCAGACACCAAACACTCAGCGTATTCCAGACACTGAGCACTCTGTCAGATCCAGACACCGAGCACTCAGTCTGTTTGAGACATCGAGCACTCAGCGTATTCAAGACACCTAGCACTCAGCGTGCTCCAGACACCTAGCACTCAACTTGTTCCAGAAACCGAGCACTGAGCATGTTCCCGACACCGAGCACTCAGCACATTGCAGATGCCGAGCACTCAGTCTGTTCGAGACACCGAGCACTCAGCGTGTTCTGGAAACCGAACACTCAGCGTGTTTCAGGCACCGATCACTCAGTGTGTTCCAGACACCGAGCATCAGTGTGTTCCGGGATCCGAGAACTCAGTGTGTTCCAGACTCCGAGCACTCAGTCTTTTCCATACACCGAGCACTCAGTGTGTTCCAGACACCGAGCACTGAGCGCGTTCCAGACACAGAGCACTGAGCGCGTTCCAAACACCGAGCACTCAGCGCGTTTCAGACACCGAGCACTCAGTCTGTTTGAGACATCAAGCACTCAGCGTATTCCAGACAACGAACAATCAGTGCGTTCTGGGAACCGAGAAATCAGAGTGTTTCCTGCACCGACCACACAGTGCGGTCTAGACACCGAGAAATCAGTGTGTTCCTGGAACTGAGAACTCAGTGTGTTTCAGACACCGAGAACTCAGTCTCTTCCAGACACCGAGCACTCAGTGAGTTCCAGACACCGAGCACTCAGTGAGTTCCAGACACCGAGCACTCAGGGTGTTCCAGACACCGAGCACTCAGTGTATTCCAGACACTGAGCACTCAGCGTGCTCCTGACACTGAGCACCCAGTGTGTTCCAGACACCGAGCACTGAGCGTGTTCCCGACACCGAGCACTCAATATGTTTCAGACACCGAGCACTCAATCTGTTCCAGACACCGAGCACACAGTCTGTTCCAGACACCGAGCACTCCGTCTGTTCCAGACACCGAGCACGCCATCTGTTCGAGACACCGAGCACTTAGTGTGTTCCGGGAACTGAGCACTCAGCACGTTCCAGACACCGAGCACTCAGCGTATTCCAGACACAGAGCACTCAGCGTGCTCCTGACACTGAGCACTCAGCGTGTTCCAGACACCGAGCACTGAGCGTGTTCCCGACACCGAGCACTCAGTATGTTTCAGACACCGAGCACTCAATCTGTTCCAGACACCGAGCACACAGTCTGTTCCAGACACTGAGCACTCCGTCTGTTCCAGACACCGAGCACTTAGTGTGTTCCGGGAACTGAGCACTCAGCACGTTCCAGACACCGAGCACTCAGTCTGTTTGTGGCACCGAGCACTCAGTGTGTTCCAGATACTGAGCACTCAGTGTGTTCCAGACACCGAGCACTCAGTGTGTTCCCAGTACCGACCACTCAGTGTGTTCCAGACACCGAGCACTGAGTGCATTCGAGACCCCGAGCACTCGTCGCGTTCCAGACCCGGAGCACTCAGCGCATTCCAGACACAGAGCACTCAGCGTTTTCCAGACCCAGAGCACTCAGCGCGTTCCAGACACCGAGCACTCAGCGTGTTCCAGACACCGAGCACTCAGCGCATTCCAGACACCGTACACTCAGCGCGTTCCAGACACCGACCACTCAGTGTGTTCCAGACACCGAACACTCAGCGCGTTCCAGACACCGACCACTCAGTGTGTTCCAGACACCGACCACTCAGTATGTTCCAGACACCGAGCACTCAGTGTGTTCCAGACACCGAGAACTCAGTGTGTTCCAGACACCGAGCACTCAGTGTGTTCCAGACACCAAGCACTCAGTGCGTTCTAGGCACAAAGCAATCAGTGTGCTCCGGGATCCGAGAACTCAGTGTGTTTCGCGCACCGACCACGCAGTGTGTTCCAGACACCGAGCACTCAGTGTGTTCCAGACACCGAGCACTGAGCGCGTTCCAGACACCGAGCACTGAGCGCGTTCCAGACACCGAGCACTCAGCGCATTCCAAACACCGAGCACTCAGCGCGTTTCAGACAACGAGCACTCATCACGTTCCAAACCCCGAGCACTCAGCGCGTTCCAGACACGTAGCACTAAGAGCGTTCCAGACACCAAACACTCAGCGTATTCCAGACACCGAGCACTCAGCGTGTTCCAGACACCGAGCACTGAGCGTGTTCCCGACACCGAGCACTCAGTATGTTTCAGGCACTGAGCACTCAGTCTGTTCCAGACACCGAGCACACAGTCTGTTCCAGACACCGAGCACTCCGTCTGTTCCAGACACCGAGCACTCCATCTGTTCGAGACACCGAGCACTCAGCGCGTTCCAGACCAAGCACTCAGTCTGTTGCAGACATCAAGCACTCAGCGTATTCCAGACAATGAGCAATCAGTGCGTTCTGGGAACCGAGAAATCAGAGTGTTTCATGCACCGACCACACAGTGTGGGCTAGACACCGAGAACTCAGTGTGTTCCTGGAACTGAGAACTCAGTGTGTTTCAGACACCGAGAACTCAGTCTCTTCCAGACACCGAGCACTCAATGTGTTCCAGACACCGAGCACTCAGCGTGTTCCAGATACCGAGCACTCAGTCTGTTCCATACACCAACCACTCAGTGTGTTCCAGACACCGAGCACACATTGTGCTCCAGGCAACGACCACTCAGTGTGATCCCGGTACCGAGCACTCAGTGTGTTCCAGACACCGAACACTCAGCGTGCTCCAGACATCAAGCACTGAGCGTGTTCCCGACACCGAACACACAGCGCGTTCCAGATGCCGAGCACTCAGTCTGTTCAAGACACCGAGCACTCAGCGTGTTCTGGAAACCGAACACTCAGCGTGTTTCAGGCACCGATCACTCAGTGTGTTCCAGACACCGAGCATCAGTGTGTTCCTGGTACCAACCACTCAGTGTGTTCCAGACACCGAGCACTCAGTCTGTTCCATGCACCGAGCACTCAGTCTGTTCCATACACCGACCGCTCAGTGTGTTCCAGAGACCAAACACTCAGTCCGTTTCAGGCACTGAGCAATCAGTGCGTTCCGGGAACCGAGAACTCAGTGTGTTTCGCGCACCGACCACACAGTGTCGTCCAGACACCGAGAACTCAGTGTGTTCCTGGAACTGAGAACTCAGTGTGTTTCAGACACCGAGAACTCAGTCTCTTCCAAACACCAAGCAGTCAGTGTGTTCCAGACACCGAGCACTCAGTGTGTTCCAGACACCGAGCACTCAGTGCGTTTCAGGCACCGAGCAATCAGTGTGTTCCAGGAACCGAGAACTCAGTGTGTTTCGCGCACCGACCACGCAGTGTGGTCCAGACACCGAGAACTCAGTGTGTTCCTGGAACTGAGAACTCAGTGTGTTTCCGACACCGAGAACTCAGTCTCTTCCAGACACCGAGCACTCAGTGAGTTCCAGACACAGAGCACTCAGTGAGTTCCAGACACAGAGCATCAGTGTTTTCTTGGTACCGACCACTCAGTGTGTTCCAGACACCAAGCACACAGTCTGTTCCATGCACCGAGCACTCAGTCTGTTCCATACGCCGACCACTCAGTGTGTTCCAGAGACCGAGCACTCAGTGTATTCCTGGAACCTAGCACTCAGTGTGTTCCAGACACCGAGCACTCAGTGTGTTCCAGACACCGAGCACTCAGTCACTTCCAGACACCGAGCACTCAGCGTGTTCCAGACACCGAGCACTCAGCGTGTTCCAGGCACCGAGCACTCAGCGTGTTCCAGGCACCGAGCACTCAGCGTGTTCCAGGCACCGAGCACTCAGCGTGTTCCAGGCACCGAGCACTCAGTGTGTTCCTGGTACCAATCACTCAGTGTGTTCCAGACAACGAGCACTCAGTCTGTTCCATACCCCGAGCACTCAGTCTGTTCCATACACCGACCACTCCGTGTGTTCCAGACACCGAGCACTCAGTGTGTTCCAAACACCGAGCACTCAGTGCGTTTCAGGCACCGAGCAATCAGTGTGTTCCGGGAACCGAGAACTCAGTGTGTTTCGCGCACTGACCACGCAGTCTGTTCCAGACACCGAGCACTCTGTGTCTTCCAGACTCCGAGCACTGAGCGCGTTCCAAATACCGAGCACTCAGCGCGATTCAGACACCGAGCACTCATCACGTTCCAGACCCCGAGCACTCAGCGCATTCCAGAGACGGAGCACTCAGAGCGTTCCAGACACCAAACACTCAGCGTATTCCAGACACTGAGCACTCTGTCAGATCCAGACACCGAGCACTCAGTCTGTTTGAGACATCGAGCACTCAGCGTATTCAAGACACCTAGCACTCAGCGTGCTCCAGACACCTAGCACTCAACTTGTTCCAGAAACCGAGCACTGAGCATGTTCCCGACACCGAGCACTCAGCACATTGCAGATGCCGAGCACTCAGTCTGTTCGAGACACCGAGCACTCAGCGTGTTCTGGAAACCGAACACTCAGCGTGTTTCAGGCACCGATCACTCAGTGTGTTCCAGACACCGAGCATCAGTGTGTTCCGGGATCCGAGAACTCAGTGTGTTCCAGACTCCGAGCACTCAGTCTTTTCCATACACCGAGCACTCAGTGTGTTCCAGACACCGAGCACTGAGCGCGTTCCAGACACAGAGCACTGAGCGCGTTCCAAACACCGAGCACTCAGCGCGTTTCAGACACCGAGCACTCAGTCTGTTTGAGACATCAAGCACTCAGCGTATTCCAGACAACGAACAATCAGTGCGTTCTGGGAACCGAGAAATCAGAGTGTTTCCTGCACCGACCACACAGTGCGGTCTAGACACCGAGAAATCAGTGTGTTCCTGGAACTGAGAACTCAGTGTGTTTCAGACACCGAGAACTCAGTCTCTTCCAGACACCGAGCACTCAGTGAGTTCCAGACACCGAGCACTCAGTGAGTTCCAGACACCGAGCACTCAGGGTGTTCCAGACACCGAGCACTCAGCGTATTCCAGACACTGAGCACTCAGCGTGCTCCTGACACTGAGCACCCAGTGTGTTCCAGACACCGAGCACTGAGCGTGTTCCCGACACCGAGCACTCAATATGTTTCAGACACCGAGCACTCAATCTGTTCCAGACACCGAGCACACAGTCTGTTCCAGACACCGAGCACTCCGTCTGTTCCAGACACCGAGCACGCCATCTGTTCGAGACACCGAGCACTTAGTGTGTTCCGGGAACTGAGCACTCAGCACGTTCCAGACACCGAGCACTCAGCGTATTCCAGACACAGAGCACTCAGCGTGCTCCTGACACTGAGCACTCAGCGTGTTCCAGACACCGAGCACTGAGCGTGTTCCCGACACCGAGCACTCAGTATGTTTCAGACACCGAGCACTCAATCTGTTCCAGACACCGAGCACACAGTCTGTTCCGGACACTGAGCACTCCGTCTGTTCCAGACACCGAGCACTTAGTGTGTTCCGGGAACTGAGCACTCAGCACGTTCCAGACACCGAGCACTCAGTCTGTTTGTGGCACCGAGCACTCAGTGTGTTCCAGATACTGAGCACTCAGTGTGTTCCAGACACCGAGCACTCAGTGTGTTCCCAGTACCGACCACTCAGTGTGTTCCAGACACCGAGCACTGAGTGCATTCGAGACCCCGAGCACTCGTCGCGTTCCAGACCCGGAGCACTCAGCGCATTCCAGACACTGAGCACTCAGCGTGCTCCTGACACTGAGCACCCAGTGTGTTCCAGACACCGAGCACTGAGCGTGTTCCCGACACCGAGCACTCAATATGTTTCAGACACCGAGCACTCAATCTGTTCCAGACACCGAGCACACAGTCTGTTCCAGACACCGAGCACTCCGTCTGTTCCAGACACCGAGCACGCCATCTGTTCGAGACACCGAGCACTTAGTGTGTTCCGGGAACTGAGCACTCAGCACGTTCCAGACACCGAGCACTCAGCGTATTCCAGACACAGAGCACTCAGCGTGCTCCTGACACTGAGCACTCAGCGTGTTCCAGACACCGAGCACTGAGCGTGTTCCCGACACCGAGCACTCAGTATGTTTCAGACACCGAGCACTCAATCTGTTCCAGACACCGAGCACACAGTCTGTTCCAGACACCGAGCACTCCGTCTGTTCCAGACACCGAGCACTTAGTGTGTTCCGGGAACTGAGCACTCAGCACGTTCCAGACACCGAGCACTCAGTCTGTTTGTGGCACCGAGCACTCAGTGTGTTCCAGACACCGAGCACTCAGTGTGTTCCCAGTACCGACCACTCAGTGTGTTCCAGACACCGAGCACTGAGTGCATTCGAGACCCCGAGCACTCGTCGCGTTCCAGACCCGGAGCACTCAGCGCATTCCAGACACAGAGCACTCAGCGTTTTCCAGACCCAGAGCACTCAGCGCGTTCCAGACACCGAGCACTCAGCGTGTTCCAGACACCGAGCACTCAGCGCATTCCAGACACCGTACACTCAGCGCGTTCCAGACACCGACCACTCAGTGTGTTCCAGACACCGAACACTCAGCGCGTTCCAGACACCGACCACTCAGTGTGTTCCAGACACCGACCACTCAGTATGTTCCAGACACCGAGCACTCAGTGTGTTCCAGACACCGAGAACTCAGTGTGTTCCAGACACCGAGCACTCAGTGTGTTCCAGACACCAAGCACTCAGTGCGTTCTAGGCACAAAGCAATCAGTGTGCTCCGGGATCCGAGAACTCAGTGTGTTTCGCGCACCGACCACGCAGTGTGTTCCAGACACCGAGCACTCAGTGTGTTCCAGACACCGAGCACTGAGCGCGTTCCAGACACCGAGCACTGAGCGCGTTCCAGACACCGAGCACTCAGCGCGTTCCAAACACCGAGCACTCAGCGCGTTTCAGACAACGAGCACTCATCACGTTCCAAACCCCGAGCACTCAGCGCGTTCCAGACACGTAGCACTAAGAGCGTTCCAGACACCAAACACTCAGCGTATTCCAGACACCGAGCACTCAGCGTGTTCCAGACACCGAGCACTGAGCGTGTTCCCGACACCGAGCACTCAGTATGTTTCAGGCACTGAGCACTCAGTCTGTTCCAGACACCGAGCACACAGTCTGTTCCAGACACCGAGCACTCCGTCTGTTCCAGACACCGAGCACTCCATCTGTTCGAGACACCGAGCACTCAGCGCGTTCCAGACCAAGCACTCAGTCTGTTGCAGACATCAAGCACTCAGCGTATTCCAGACAATGAGCAATCAGTGCGTTCTGGGAACCGAGAAATCAGAGTGTTTCATGCACCGACCACACAGTGTGGGCTAGACACCGAGAACTCAGTGTGTTCCTGGAACTGAGAACTCAGTGTGTTTCAGACACCGAGAACTCAGTCTCTTCCAGACACCGAGCACTCAATGTGTTCCAGACACCGAGCACTCTGCGTGTTCCAGACACCGAGTACTCAGCGTATTCCAGACACCGAGCACTCAGCGTGCTCCTGACACTGAGCACTCAGTATGTTTCAGGCACTGAGCACTCAGTCTGTTCCAGACACCGAGCACACAGTCTGTTCCAGACACCGAGCACTCCGTCTGTTCCAGACACCGAGCACTCCATCTGTTCGAGACACCGAGCACTCAGTGTGTTCCGGGAACTGACCACTCAGTCTGTTTGTGGCACCGAGCACTCAGTGTGTTCCAGATACTGAGCACTCAGTGTGTTCCAGACACCGAGCACTCAGTGTGTTCTCAGTACCGACCACTCAGTGTGTTCCAGACACCGAGCACTGAGCGCATTCGAGACCCTGAGCACTCATCGCGTACCAGACCTGGAGCACTCAGCGCGTTCCAGACACCGAGCACTCAGCACATTCCAGACACCGAACACTCAGCACGTTCCAGACACCGACCACTCAGTGTGTTCCAGACACCGACCACTCAGTATGTTCCAGACACCGAGCACTCAGTGTGTTCCAGACACCGAGCACTCAGTGCGTTCCAGACACCAAGCACTCAGTGCATTCCAGGCACCGAGCAATCAGTGACTTCCGGGAACCGAGAACTCAGTGTGTTTCGCGCACCGACCACGCAGTGTGTTCCAGACACCGAGCACTCAGCGCATTCCAGACACCGAACACTCAGTGTGTTCCAGACACCGACCACTCAGTATGTTCCAGACACCGAGCACTGAGTGTGTTCCAGACACCGAGCACTCAGTGTGTTCCAGACACCGAGCACTCAGTGTGTTCCAGACACCAAGCACTCAGCGTGTTCCAGGCACCGAGCAATCAGTGTCTTCCGGGAACCGAGAACTCAGTGTGTTTCTCGCACCGACCACGCAGTGTGTTCCAGACACCGAGCACTGAACGCGTTCCAGACACCGAGCACTCAGTGCGTTTCAGATACCGAGCACTCATCGCGTTCCAGACCCCGAGCACTCAGCACGTTCCAGACACAGAGCACTCAGAGCGTTTCAGACACTCAGCACTCAGTGTGTTCCAGACACCGAGCACTCAGCGCGTTCCAGGCACTGATCAATCAGTGTGTTCCGGGAACCGAGAACTCAGTGTGTTCCGCGCACTGACCACGCAGTGTGTTCCAGACACCGAGCACTGAGCGCGTTCCAGACACCGAGCACTCAGCGCGTTCCAGACACAGAGCACTCAGTGCGTTTCAGACACCGAGCACTCAGCGCGTTCCAGACACCGAGCACTCAGCGCATTTCAGACACCGAGCACTCATCGCGTTCCAGACCCTGAGCACTCAGCGCATTCCAGACACAGAGCACTCAGAGCGTTTCAGACACCGAGCACTCAGTGAGTTCCAGACACCGAGCACTCAGTGTGTTCCAGACACCGAGCACTCAGTGTATTCCTGGAACCTAGCACTCAGTGTGTTTCAGACACCGAGCACTCAGTGTGTTCCAGACACTGAGCACTGAGTGCGTTCCAGACACCGAGCACTCAGCGAGTTCCAGACACCGGGTACTCAGTGTGTTCCAGACACCGAGCACTCAGTGTGTTCCAGACACCGAGCACTCAGTGCGTTTCAGGCACCGAGCAATCAGTGTGTTCCGGGAACCGAGAACTCAGTCTCTTCCAGACACCGAGCACTCAGTGAGTTCCAGACACCGAGCACTCAGTGAGTTCCAGACACCGAGCATCAGTGTTTTCTTGGTACCGACCACTCAGTGTGTTCCAGACACCAAGCACTCAGTCTGTTCCATGCACCGAGCACTCAGTCTGTTCCATACACCGACCACTCAGTGTGTTCCAGACACCGAGCACTCAGCGTGTTCTAGACACCGAGCACTCAGCGTGTTCCAGGCACCGAGCACTCATCGTGTTCCAGGCACCGAGCACTGAGCGTGTTCCAGGCAGCAAGCACTCAGCGTATTCCAGACACCTAACACTCAGCATACTCCAGACACCTAGCATTCAGCGTGTTCCAGACACCGAGCACTGAGCGTGTTCCCGACACCGAACACTCAGCGCGTTCCAGACACCGAGCACACCGTCTGTTCAAGACACCAAGCACTCAGCGTGTTCTGGAAACCGAACACTCAGCGTGTTTCATGTACCAATCACTCAGTGTGTTCCAGACAACGAGCACTCAGTCTGTTCCATACCCCGAGCACTCAGTCTGTTCCATACACCGACCACTCAGTGTGTTCCTGACACCGAGCACTCAGTGTGTTCCAGACTCCGAGCACTGAGCGCGTTCCAAATACCGAGCACTCAGCGCATTCCAGACACCGAACACTCAGCGCGTTCCAGACACCGACAACTCAGTGTGTTCCAGACACCGACCACTCAGTATGTTCCAGACACCGAGCACTCAGTGTGTTCCAGACACCGAGCACTCAGTGTGTTCCAGACACCGAGCACTCAGTGTGTTCCAGACACCAAGCACTCAGTGCGTTCCAGGCACCGAGCAATCAGTGTCTTCCGGGAACCGAGAACTCAGTGTGTTTCGCGCACCGACCACGCGGTGTGTTCCAGACACCGAGCACTGAACGCGTTCCAGACACCAAGCACTCAGCGCGTTTCAGACACCGAGCTCTCAGCGTGTTCCAGACACCGAGCACTCAGTGCGTTTCAGATACCGAGCACTCATCGCGTTCCAGACCCCGAGCACTCATCGCGTTCCAGACCCCAAGCACTCAGCACGTTCCAGACACAGAACACTCAGAGCGTTTCAGACACTCAGCACTCAGTGTGTTCCAGACACCGAGCACTCAGCGCGTTCCAGGCACTGATCAATCAGTGTGTTCCGGGAACCGAGAACTCAGTGTGTTCCGCGCACTGACCACGCAGTGTGTTCCAGACACCGAGCACTGAGCGCGTTACAGACACCGTGCACTCAGCGCGTTCCAGACACTGAGCACTCAGTGCGTTTCAGACACTGAGCACTCAGCGCGTTCCAGACACCGAGCACTCAGCGCATTTCAGACACCGAGTACTCATCGCGTTCCAGACCCTGAGCACTCAGCGCATTCCAGACACAGAGCACTCAGAGCGTTTCAGACACCGAGCACTCAGTGAGTTCCAGACACCGAGTACTCAGTGTATTCCTGGAACCTAGCACTCAGTGTGTTTCAGACACCGAGCACTCAGTGTGTTCCAGACACCGACCACTGAGCGCGTTCCAGACACCGAGCACTCAGTGAGTTCCAGACACCGGGCACTCAGTGTGTTCCAGACACCGAGCACTCAGTGTATCCCAGACACCGAGCACTCAGCGTGCTCCTGACACTGAGCACTCAGCGTGTTCCAGACACCGAGCACTCAGCGTGTTCCCGACACCGAGCACTCAGTGCGTTTCACGCACCGAGCAATCAGTGTGTTCCGGGAACTGAGAACTCAGTGTGTTTCGCGCACCGACAACACTGTGGTCCAGACACCGAGAACTCAGTGTGTTCCTGGAACTGAGAACTCAGTGTGTTTCAGACACCGAGAAATCAGTCTCTTCCAGACACCGAGCACTCAGTGAGTTCCAGACACCGAGCACTCAGTGAGTTCCAGACACCGAGCACTCAGCGTATTCCAGACACCGAGCAGTCAGTGGGTTCCAGACACCGAGCATCAGTGTTTTCTTGGTACCGACCACTCAGTGTGTTCCAGACACCAAGCACTCAGTCTGTTCCATGCACCGAGCACTCAGTCTGTTCCATACACCGACCACTCAGTGTGTTCCAGAGACCGAGCACTCAGTGTATTCCTGGAACCTAGCACTCAGTGTGTTCCAGACACCGAGCACTCAGTGTGTTCCAGACACCGAGCACTCAGTGTGTTCCAGACACCGAGAACTCAGTCACTTCCAGACACCGAGCACTCAGCGTGTTCTGGACACCGAGCACTCAGCGTGTTCCAGGCACCAAGCACTCATCGTGTTCCATGCACCGAGCACTGAGCGTGTTCCAGGCAGCAAGCACTCAGCGTATTCCAGACACCTAGTACTCCGCGTACTCCAGACACCTAGCATTCAGCGTGTTCCAGACACCGAGGACTGAGCGTGTTCCCGACACCGAACACTCAGCGCGTTCCAGACACGTAGCACTCAGAGCGTTCCAGACACCGAACACTCAGCGTATTCCAGACACCGAGCACTCAGCGCGTTCCAGACACAGAGCACTCAGTCTTTTCGATTCATCAAGCACTCAGCATATTCCAGACAACGAGCAATCAGTGCGTTCTGGGAACCGAGAAATCAGAGTGTTTCGTGCACCGACAACACAGTGTGGTCTAGACACCGAGAACTCAGTGTGTTCCTGGAACTGAGAACTCAGCGTGTTTCAGACACCGAGAACTCAGTCACTTCCAGACACCAAGCATTCAGCGTGTTCCAGACACCGAGCACTCAGCGTGCTCCTGACACTGAGCACTCAGCGTGCTCCTGAGACTGAGCACTCATGGTGTTCCAGACACCGAGCACGCAGTCTGTTCCATACACCAACCACTCAGTGTGTTCCAGACACCGAACACTCAGCGTGTTCCAGGCAGCGAGCACTCAGCGTATTCCAGACACCTAGCACTCAGCGTGGTCCAGACACCGAGCACTCAGTGTTTTCCAGACACCGAGCACTCAGTGTGTTCCAGACACCGAGCACTCAGTGTGTTCCAGACACCGAGCACTCGGTGTCTTCCAGACACCAAGCACTCAGTGCGTTCCAGGCACCGAGCAATCAGTGTCTTCCGGGAACCGAGAACTCAGTGTGTTTCGCGCACCGACCACGCTGTGTGTTCCAGACACCGAGCACTCAGTGTGTTCCAGACAACGAGCAATCAGTGCGTTCTGGAAACCGAACACTCAGCGTGTTTCAGGCACCGATCACTCAGTGTGTTCCAGACACCGAGCATCAGTGTGTTCTTGGTAGCGACCACTCAGTGTGTTCCAGACACCGAGCACTCAGTCTGTTCCATGCACCAAGCACTCAGTCTGTTCCATACATCAACCACTCAGTGTGTTCCAGACACCAAGCACTCAGTCTGTTCCAGACACTGAGCACACAGTCTGTTCCAGGCACCGAGCACTCAGTGTGTTCCCGAAACCGAGAACTCAGTGTGTTTCGCGCACCGACCACGCAGTGTGTTCCAGACACTGAGCACTCAGTGTGTTCCAGACACCGAGCACTCAGTGTGTTCTCGGTACCGACCACTCAGACTGTTCTCAGTACCGACCACTCAGTGTGTTCTCGGTACCGACCACTCAGTGTGATCCCGACACCGAGCACTCAGCGTATTCCAGACGCCGAGCACTCAGTCTGTTCGAGACACCGAGCACTCAGCGTGTTCTGGAAACCGAACACTCAGTGCGTTTCAGGCACCGAGCAATCAGTGTGTTCTGGGAGCCGAGAACTCAGTGTGTTTCGCGCACCGACCACGCAGTGTGGTCCAGACACCGAGAACTCAGTGTGTTCCTGGAACTGAGAACTCAGTGTGTTTCAGACACCGAGAACTCAGTCTCTTCCAAACACCGAGCACTCAGTGAGTTCCAGACACCGAGCACTCAGTGTATTCCTGGAACCTAGCACTCAGTGTGTTCCAGACACCGAACACTCAGTGTGTTCCAGACACCGAGAACTCAGTCACTTCCAGACACCGAGCACTCAGCGTGTTCCAGACACAGAGCACTCAGCGTGTTCCAGACACCGAGAACTCAGTCTCTTCCAAACACCGAGTACTCAGTGAGTTCCAGACACCGAGCACTCAGTGTATCCCAGACACCGAGCACTCAGCGTGCTCCTGACACTGAGCACTCAGCGTGTTCCAGACACCGAGCACTCAGCGTGTTTCCGACACCGAGCACTCAGTATGTTTCAGACACCGAGCACTCAGCGTGCTCCTGACACTGAGCACTCAGCGTGTTCCAGATACCGAGCACTCAGTCTGTTCCATACACCAACCACTCAGTGTGTTCCAGACACCGAGCACACATTGTGCTCCAGGCAACGACCACTCAGTGTGATCCCGGTACCGAGCACTCAGTGTGTTCCAGACACCGAACACTCAGCGTGCTCCAGACATCAAGCACTGAGCGTGTTCCCGACACCGAACACTCAGCGCGTCCCAGATGCCGAGCACTCAGTCTGTTCAAGACACCGAGCACTCAGCGTGTTCTGGAAACCGAACACTCAGCGTGTTTCAGGCACCGATCACTCAGTGTGTTCCAGACACCGAGCATCAGTGTGTTCCTGGTACCAACCACTCAGTGTGTTCCAGACACCGAGCACTCAGTCTGTTCCATGCACCGAGCACTCAGTCTGTTCCATACACCAACCACTAAGTGTGTTCCAGAGACCAAACACTCAGTCCGTTTCAGGCACCGAGCAATCAGTGTGTTCCGGGAACCGAGAACTCAGTGTGTTTCACGCACCGACCACACAGTGTCGTCCAGACACCGAGAACTCAGTGTGTTCCTGGAACTGAGAACTCAGTGTGTTTCAGACACCGAGAACTCAGTCTCTTCCAAACACCGAGCACTCAGTGTGTTCCAGACACCGAGCACTCAGTGAGTTCCAGACACCGAGCACTCAGTGTATTCCTGGAACCTAGCACTCAGTGTGTTCCAGACACCGAGCACTCAGTGTGTTCCAGACACCGAGAACTCAGTCACTTCCAGACACCAAGCACTCAGCGTGTTCCAGACACCGAGCACTCAGTGTGTTCCAGACACCGAGCACTCAGTGTTTTCCAGACACCGAGCACTCAGTGCGTTTAAGGCATCGAGCAATCAGTGTGTTCCGGGAACCGAGAACTCAGTGTGTTTCGCGCACCGACCACGCAGTGTGTTCCAGACACCGAGCACTCAGTGTGTTCCAGACACCGAGCACTGAGCGCGTTCCAGACACTGAGCACTGAGTGCGTTCCAGACACCGAGCACTCAGCGCGTTCCAAACACCGAGCACTCAGCGCGTTTCAGACACCGAGCACTCATCACGTTCCAAACCCCGAGCACTCAGCGGGTTCCAGACACGTAGCACTCAGAGCGCTCCAGACACCGAACACTCAGCGTATTCCAGACACCGAGCACTCAGCGCGTTCCAGACCAAGCACTCAGTCTGTTCGAGACATCAAGCACTCAGCGTATTCCAGACAATGAGCAATCAGAGCGTTCTGGGAACCGAGAAATCAGAGTGTTTCATGCACCGACCACACAGTGTGGTCTAGACACCGAGAACTCAGTGTGTTCCTGGAACTGAGAACTCAGTGTGTTTCAGACACCGAGAACTCAGTCTCTTCCAGACACCGAGCACTCAATGTGTTCCAGACACCGAGCACTCAGTGAGTTCCAGACACCGAGCACTCTGCGTGTTCCAGACACCGAGCACTCAGCGTATTCCAGACACCGAGCACTCAGCGTGCTCCTGACACTGAGCACTCAGCGTGTTCCAGACACCGAGCACTGAGCGTGTTCCCGACACCGAGCACTCAGTATGTTTCAGACACCGAGCACTCAGTCTGTTCCAGACACCGAGCACACAGTCTGTTCCAGACACCGAGCACTCCGTCTGTTCCAGACACCGAGCACTCCATTTGTTCGAGACACCGAGCACTCAGTGTGTTCCGGGAACTGAGCACTCAGTCTGTTTGTGGCACCGAGCACTCAGTGTGTTCCAGATACTGAGCACTCAGTGTGTTCCAGACACCGAGCACTCAGTGTGTTCTCAGTACCGACCACTCAGTGTGTTCCAAACACCGAGCACTGAGCGCATTCGAGACCCCGAGCACTCATCGCGTTCCAGACCTGGAGCACTCAGCGCGTTCCAGACACCGAGCACTCAGCACATTCCAGACACCGAACACTCAGCACGTTCCAGACACCGACCACTCAGCGTGTTCCAGACACCGAGCACTCAGTGTGTTCTCGGTACCGACCACTCAGACTGTTCTCAGTACCGACCACTCAGTGTGTTCTCGGTACCGACCACTCAGTGTGATCCCGACACCGAGCACTCAGCGTATTCCAGACGCCGAGCACTCAGTCTGTTCGAGACACCGAGCACTCAGCGTGTTCTGGAAACCGAACACTCAGTGCGTTTCAGGCACCGAGCAATCAGTGTGTTCTGGGAGCCGAGAACTCAGTGTGTTTCGCGCACCGACCACGCAGTGTGGTCCAGACACCGAGAACTCAGTGTGTTCCTGGAACTGAGAACTCAGTGTGTTTCAGACACCGAGAACTCAGTCTCTTCCAAACACCGAGCACTCAGTGAGTTCCAGACACCGAGCACTCAGTGTATTCCTGGAACCTAGCACTCAGTGTGTTCCAGACACCGAACACTCAGTGTGTTCCAGACACCGAGAACTCAGTCACTTCCAGACACCGAGCACTCAGCGTGTTCCAGACACAGAGCACTCAGCGTGTTCCAGACACCGAGAACTCAGTCTCTTCCAAACACCGAGTACTCAGTGAGTTCCAGACACCGAGCACTCAGTGTATCCCAGACACCGAGCACTCAGCGTGCTCCTGACACTGAGCACTCAGCGTGCTCCAGACACCGAGCACTCAGCGTGTTTCCGACACCGAGCACTCAGTATGTTTCAGACACCGAGCACTCAGCGTGCTCCTGACACTGAGCACTCAGCGTGTTCCAGATACCGAGCACTCAGTCTGTTCCATACACCAACCACTCAGTGTGTTCCAGACACCGAGCACACATTGTGCTCCAGGCAACGACCACTCAGTGTGATCCCGGTACCGAGCACTCAGTGTGTTCCAGACACCGAACACTCAGCGTGCTCCAGACATCAAGCACTGAGCGTGTTCCCGACACCGAACACTCAGCGCGTTCCAGATGCCGAGCACTCAGTCTGTTCAAGACACCGAGCACTCAGCGTGTTCTGGAAACCGAAAACTCAGCGTGTTTCAGGCACCGATCACTCAGTGTGTTCCAGACACCGAGCATCAGTGTGTTCCTGGTACCAACCACTCAGTGTGTTCCAGACACCGAGCACTCAGTCTGTTCCATGCACCGAGCACTCAGTCTGTTCCATACACCAACCACTCAGTGTGTTCCAGAGACCAAACACTCAGTCCGTTTCAGGCACCGAGCAATCAGTGTGTTCCGGGAACCGAGAACTCAGTGTGTTTCACGCACCGACCACACAGTGTCGTCCAGACACCGAGAACTCAGTGTGTTCCTGGAACTGAGAACTCAGTGTGTTTCAGACACCGAGAACTCAGTCTCTTCCAAACACCGAGCACTCAGTGTGTCCAGACACCGAGCACTCAGTGAGTTCCAGACACCGAGCACTCAGTGTATTCCTGGAACCTAGCACTCAGTGTGTTCCAGACACCGAGCACTCAGTGTGTTCCAGACACCGAGAACTCAGTCACTTCCAGACACCAAGCACTCAGCGTGTTCCAGACACCGAGAACTCAGTCACTTCCAGACACCAAGCACTCAGCGTGTTCCAGACACCGAGCACTCAGTGTGTTCCAGACACCGAGCACTCAGTGTTTTCCAGACACCGAGCACTCAGTGCGTTTAAGGCATCGAGCAATCAGTGTGTTCCGGGAACCGAGAACTCAGTGTGTTTCGCGCACCGACCACGCAGTGTGTTCCAGACACCGAGCACTCAGTGTGTTCCAGACACCGAGCACTGAGCGTGTTCCAGACACTGAGCACTGAGCGCGTTCCAGACACCGAGCACTCAGCGCGTTCCAAACACCGAGCACTCAGCGCGTTTCAGACACCGAGCACTCATCACGTTCCAAACCCCGAGCACTCAGCGGGTTCCAGACACGTAGCACTCAGAGCGCTCCAGACACCGAACACTCAGCGTATTCCAGACACCGAGCACTCAGCGCGTTCCAGACCAAGCACTCAGTCTGTTCGAGACATCAAGCACTCAGCGTATTCCAGACAATGAGCAATCAGAGCGTTCTGGGAACCGAGAAATCAGAGTGTTTCATGCACCGACCACACAGTGTGGTCTAGACACCGAGAACTCAGTGTGTTCCTGGAACTGAGAACTCAGTGTGTTTCAGACACCGAGAACTCAGTCTCTTCCAGACACCGAGCACTCAATGTGTTCCAGACACCGAGCACTCAGTGAGTTCCAGACACCGAGCACTCTGCGTGTTCCAGACACCGAGCACTCAGCGTATTCCAGACACCGAGCACTCAGCGTGCTCCTGACACTGAGCACTCAGCGTGTTCCAGACACCGAGCACTGAGCGTGTTCCCGACACCGAGCACTCAGTATGTTTCAGACACCGAGCACTCAGTCTGTTCCAGACACCGAGCACACAGTCTGTTCCAGACACCGAGCACTCCATCTGTTCCAGACACCGAGCACTCCATTTGTTCGAGACACCGAGCACTCAGTGTGTTCCGGGAACTGAGCACTCAGTCTGTTTGTGGCACCGAGCACTCAGTGTGTTCCAGATACTGAGCACTCAGTGTGTTCCAGACACCGAGCACTCAGTGTGTTCTCAGTACCGACCACTCAGTGTGTTCCAAACACCGAGCACTGAGCGCATTCGAGACCCCGAGCACTCATCGCGTTCCAGACCTGGAGCACTCAGCGCGTTCCAGACACCGAGCACTCAGCACATTCCAGACACCGAACACTCAGCACGTTCCAGACACCGACCACTCAGTGTGTTCCAGACACCGAGCAATCAGTGACTTCCGGGAACCGAGAACTCAGTGTGTTTCGCCACCGACCACGCAGTGTGTTCCAGACACCGAGCACTCAGCGCATTCCAGACACCGAACACTCAGCGCGTTCCAGACACTGACAACTCAGCGTGTTCCAGACACCGACCACTCAGTATGTTCCAGACACCGAGCACTCAGTGTGTTCCAGACACCGAGCACTCAGTGTGTTCCAGACACCGAGCACTCAGTGTGTTCCAGACACCAAGCACTCAGCGTGTTCCAGGCACCGAGCAATCAGTGTCTTCCGGGAACCGAGAACTCAGTGTGTTTCGCGCACCGACCACGCGGTGTGTTCCAGACACCGAGCACTGAACGCGTTCCAGACACCGAGCACTCAGCGCGTTTCAGACACCGAGCACTCAGCGTGTTCCAGACACCGAGCACTCAGTGCGTTTCAGATACCGAGCACTCATCGCGTTCCAGACCCCGAGCACTCAGTCTGTTTGTGGCACCGAGCACTCAGTGTGTTCCAGATACTGAGCACTCAGTGTGTTCCAGACACCGAGCACTCAGTGTGTTCCCAGTACCGACCACTCAGTGTGTTCCAGACACCGAGCACTGAGTGCATTCGAGACCCCGAGCACTCATCGCGTTCCAGACCCGGAGCACACAGCGCATTCCAGACACAGAGCACTCAGCGTTTTCCAGACCCAGAGCACTCAGCGCGTTCCAGACACCGAGCACTCAGCGTGTTCCAGACACCGAGCACTCAGCGCATTCCAGACACCGAACACTCAGCGCGTTCCAGACACCGAACACTCAGCGCGTTCCAGACACCGACCACTCAGTGTGTTCCAGACACCGAACACTCAGCGCGTTCCAGACACCGACCACTCTGTGTGTTCCAGACACCGACCACTCAGTGTGTTCCAGACACCAAGCACTCAGTGTGTTCCAGACACCGAGCACTCAGTGTGTTCCAGACACCAAGCACTCAGTGCGTTCTAGGCACCAAGCAATCAGTGTCTTCCGGGAACCGAGAACTCAGTGTGTTTCGCGCACCGACCACGCAGTGTGTTCCAGACACCGAGCACTGAGCGCGTTCCAGATACCGAGCACTGAGCGCGTTCCAGACACCGAGCACTGAGCGCGTTTCAGACACCGAGCACTCAGCGCGTTCCAAACACCGAGCACTCAGCGCGTTTCAGACACCGAGCACTCATCACATTCCAAACCCCGAGCACTCAGCGCGTTCCAGACACGTAGCACTAAGAGCGTTCCAGACACCAAACACTCAGCGTATTCCAGACACCGAGCACTCAGCGCGTTCCAGACCAAGCACTCAGTCTGTTCGAGACATCAAGCACTCAGCGTATTCCAGACAATGAGCAATCAGAGCGTTCTGGGAACCGAGAAATCAGAGTGTTTCATGCACCGACCACACAGTGTGGTCTAGACACCGAGAACTCAGTGTGTTCCTGGAACTGAGAACTCAGTGTGTTTCAGACACCGAGAACTCAGTCTCTTCCAGACACCGAGCACTCAATGTGTTCCAGATACCGAGCACTCAGTGAGTTCCAGACACCGAGCACTCTGCGTGTTCCAGACACCGAGCACTCAGCGTATTTAAGACACCGAGCACTCAGCGTGCTCCTGACACTGAGCACTCAGCGTGTTCCAGACACCGAGCACTGAGCGTGTTCCCGACACCGAGCACTCAGTATGTTTCAGACACCGAGCACTCAGTCTGTTCCAGACACCGAGCACACAGTCTGTTCCAGACACCGAGCACTCCGTCTGTTCCAGACACCGAGCACTCCATTTGTTCGAGACACCGAGCACTCAGTGTGTTCCGGGAACTGAGCACTCAGTCTGTTTGTGGCACCGAGCACTCAGTGTGTTCCAGATACTGAGCACTCAGTGTGTTCCAGACACCGAGCACTCAGTGTGTTCTCAGTACCGACCACTCAGTGTGTTCCAAACACCGAGCACTGAGCGCATTCGAGACCCCGAGCACTCATCGCGTTCCAGACCTGGAGCACTCAGCGCGTTCCAGACACCGAGCACTCAGCACATTCCAGACACCGAACACTCAGCACGTTCCAGACACCGACCACTCAGTGTGTTCCAGACACCGACCACTCAGTATGTTCCAGACACCGAGCACGCAGTGTGTTCCAGACACCGAGCACTCAGTGCATTCCAGGCACCGAGCAATCAGTGACTTCCGGGAACCGAGAACTCAGTGTCTTTCGCGCACCGACCACGCAGTGTGTTCCAGACACCGAGCACTCAGCGCATTGCAGACACCGAACACTCAGCGCGTTCCAGACACCGACAACTCAGCGTGTTCCAGACACCGACCACTCGGTATGTTCCAGACACCGAGCACTCAGTGTGTTCCAGACACCGAGCACTCAGTGTGTTCCAGACACCGAGCACTCAGTGTGTTCCAGACACCAAGCACTCAGCGTGTTCCAGGCACCGAGCAATCAGTGTCTTCCGGGAACCGAGAACTCAGTGTGTTTCGCGCACCGACCACGCGGTGTGTTCCAGACACCGAGCACTGAACGCGTTCCAGACACCGAGCACTCAGCGCGTTTCAGACACCGAGCGCTCAGCGTGTTCCAGACACCGAGCACTCAGTGCGTTTCAGATACCGAGCACTCATCGCGTTCCAGACCCCGAGCACTCATCGCGTTCCAGACCCCAAGCACTCAGCACGTTCCAGACACAGAGCACTCATAGCGTTTCAGACACTCAGCACTCTGTGTGTTCCAGACACCGAGCACTCAGCGCGTTCCAGACACAGAGCACTCAGCGCATTTCAGACACCGAGCACTCATCGCGTTTCAGACCCTGGGCACTCAGCGCATTCCAGACACAGAGCACTCAGAGCGTTTCAGACACCGAGCACTCAGTGAGTTCCAGACACCGAGCACTCAGTGTGTTCCAGACACCGAGCACTCAGTGTGTTCCAGACACCGAGCACTCAGTGTATTCCTGGAACCCAGCACTCAGTGTGTTTCAGACACCGAGCACTCAGTGTGTTCCAGACACTGAGCACTGAGCGCGTTCCAGACACCGAGCACTCAGTGAGTTCCAGACACCGGGCACTCAGTGTGTTCCAGACACCGAGCACTCAGTGTATTCCTGGAACCCAGCACTCAGTGTGTTTCAGACACCGAGCACTCAGTGTGTTCCAGACACTGAGCACTGAGCGCGTTCCAGACACCGAGCACTCAGTGAGTTCCAGACACCGGGAACTCAGTGTGTTCCAGACACCGAGCACTCAGCGTATCCCAGACACCGAGCACTCAGCGTGCTCCTGACACCGAGCACTCAGCGTGTTCCAGACACCGAGCACTCAGTATGTTTCAGACACCGAGCACTCAGTGTGTTCCACACACCGAGCACTCAGTGCGTTTCAGGCACCGAGCAATCAGTGTGTTCCGGGAACTGAGAACTCAGTCTCCTCCAGACACCGAGCACTCAGTGAGTTCCAGACACCGAGCACTCAGTGTGTTCCAGACACCGAGAACTCAGTCACTTCCAGACACCGAGCACTCAGCGTGTTCTAGACACCGAGCACTCAGCGTGTTCCAGGCACCGAGCACTCATCGTGTTCCAGGCACCGAGCACTGAGCGTGTTCCAGGCAGCAAGCACTCAGCGTATTCCAGATACCTAGCACTCAGCGTACTCCAGACACCTAGCATTCAGCGTGTTCCAGACACCGAGCACTGAGCGTGTTCCCGACACCGAACACTCAGCGCGTTCCAGACGCCGAGCACTCAGTCTGTTCAAGACACCGAGCACTCAGCGTGTTCTGGAAACCGAACACTCAGCGTGTTTCAGGTACCGATCACTCAGTGTGTTTCAGACACCGAGCATCAGTGTGTTCCTGGTACCAATCACTCAGTGTGTTCCAGACAACGAGCACTCAGTCTGTTCCATACCCCGAGCACTCAGTCTGTTCCATACACCGACCACTCAGTGTGTTCCTGACACCGAGCACTCAGTGTGTTCCAAACACCGAGCACTCAGTGCGTTTCAGGCACCGAGCAATCAGTGTGTTCCGGGAACCGAGAACTCAGTGTGTTTCGCGCACTGACCACGCAGTGTGTTCCAGACACCGAGCACTCTGTGTCTTCCAGACTCCGAGCACTGAGCGCGTTCCAAATACCGAGCACTCAGCGCATTCCAGACACCGAACACTCAGCGCGTTCCAGACACCGACAACTCAGTGTGTTCCAGACACCGACCACTCAGTATGTTCCAGACACCGAGCACTCAGTGTGTTCCAGACACCGAGCACTCAGTGTGTTCCAGACACCAAGCACTCAGTACGTTCCAGGCACCGAGCAATCAGTGTCTTCCGGGAACCGAGAACTCAGTGTGTTTCGCGCACCGACCACGCAGTGTGTTCCAGACACCGAGCACTCAACGCGTTCCAGACACCGAGCACTCAGCGCGTTTCAGACAGCGAGCACTCAGCGTGTTCCAGACACCGAGCACTCAGTGCGTTTCAGATACCGAGCACTCATCGCGTTCCAGACACCGAGCACTCATCGCGTTCCAGACCCCAAGCACTCAGCACGTTCCAGACACAGAGCACTCAGAGCGTTTCAGACACTCAGCACTCAGTGTGTTCCAGACACCGAGCACTCAGCGCGTTCCAGGCACTGATCAATCAGTGTGTTCCGGGAACCGAGAACTCAGTGTGTTCCGCGCACTGACCACGCAGTGTGTTCCAGACACCGAGCACTCAGTGTGTTCCAGACACCGAGCACTCAGTGTGTTCCAGACACCAAGCACTCAGTACGTTCCAGGCACCGAGCAATCAGTGTCTTCCGGGAACCGAGAACTCAGTGTGTTTCGCGCACCGACCACGCAGTGTGTTCCAGACACCGAGCACTCAGCGCATTCCAGACACCGAACACTCAGCGCGTTCCAGACACCGACAACTCAGCGTGTTCCAGACACCGACCACTCAGTATGTTCCAGACACCGAGCACTCAGTGTGTTCCAGACACCGAGCACTCATCGCGTTCCAGACCCCAAGCACTCAGCGCGTTCCAGACACCGAGCACTCAGCGCGTTCCAGACACAGAGCACTCAGTGCGTTTCAGACACCGAGCACTCAGCGCATTCCAGACACCGAGCACTCAGCGCATTTCAGACACCGAGTACTCATCGCGTTCCAGACCCTGAGCACTCAGCGCATTCCAAACACCGAGCACTCAGCGCATTCCAGACACCGAGCAATCAGTGTCTTCCGGGAACCGAGAACTCAGTGTGTTTCGCGCACCGACCACGCAGTGTGTTCCAGACACCGAGCACTCAGCGCATTCCAGACACCGAACAATCAGCGCATTCCAGACACCGACCACTCAGTGTGTTCCAGACACCGACCACTCAGTATGTTCCAGACACCGAGCACTCAGTGTGTTCCAGACACCGAGAACTCAGTCTCTTCCAGGCACCGAGCACTCAGTGTGTTCCAGACACCGAGCAATCAGTGTCTTCCGGGAACCGAGAACTCAGTGTGTTTCGCGCACCGACCACGCAGTGTGTTCCAGACACCGAGCACTCAGCGCATTCCAGACACCGAACACTCAGCGCATTCCAGACACCGACCACTCAGTGTGTTCCAGACACCGACCACTCAGTATGTTCCAGACACCGAGCACTCAGTGTGTTCCAGACACCGAGAACTCAGTCTCTTCCAGGCACCGAGCACTCAGTGTGTTCCAGACACCGAGCACTCAGTGAGTTCCAGACACCTAGCACTCAGCGTACTCCAGACACCTAGCATTCAGCGTGTTCCAGACACCGAGCACTGAGCGTGTTCCCGACACCGAACACTCAGCGCGTTCCAGACGCCGAGCACTCAGTGCGTTTCAGGCACCGAGCAATCAGTGTGTTCCGAGAACCGAGAACTCAGTGTGTTTCGCGCACTGACCACGCAGTGTGTTCCAGACACCGAGCATTCTGAATGTTCCAGACTCCGAGCACTGAGCGCGTTCCAAACACCGAGCACTCAGTGCGTTTCAGACACTGAGCACTCATCACGTTCCAGACCCCGAGCACTCAGCGCATTCCAGAGACGGAGCACTCAGAGCGTTCCAGACACCGAACACTCAGCGTATTCCAGACACTGAGCACTCAGCACATTCCAGACGCCGAGCACTCAGTCTGTTCGAGACACCGAGCACTTAGCATGTTCTGGAAACCGAACACTCAGCGTGTTTCAGGCACCGATCACTCAGTGTGTTCCAGACACCAAGCATCAGTGTGTTCCTGGTACCGACCACTCAGTGTGTTCCAGACACCGAGCACTCAGTCTTTTCCATACACCGAGCACTCAGTCTGTTCCATACAACGACCACTCAGCGTGTTCCAGACACCGAGCACTCACTGTGTTCCAGACACCGAGCACTCAGTATGTTCCAGACACCGAGCACTCAGTGCTTTTAAGGCATTGAACAATCAGTGTGTTCCGGGATCCGAGAACTCAGTGTATTTCGCGCACAGACCACGCAGTGTGTTCCAGACACCGAGCACTCAGTGTGTTCCAGACACCGAGCACTGAGCGCGTTCCAGACACGAAGCACTGAGCGCGTTCCAGACACCGAGCACTCAGCGCGTTCCAAACACCGAGCACTCAGCGCGATTCAGACACCGAGCACTCATCACGTTCCAAACCCCGAGCACTCAGCGCGTTCCAGACACGTAGCACTCAGAGCGTTCCAGACACCGAACACACAGCGTATTCCAGACACCGAGCACTCAGCGTGTTCCAGACACCGAGCACTCAGTCTGTTTGAGACATCAAGCACTCAGCGTATTCCAGACAACGAGCAATCAGTGCGTTCTGGGAACCGAGAAATCAGAGTGTTTCCTGCACCGACCACACAGTGTGGTCTAGACACCGAGAAATCAGTGTGTTCCTGGAACTGAGAACTCAGTGTGTTTCAGACACCGAGAACTCAGTGTGTTCCAGACACCGAGCACTCAGTGAGTTCCAGACACCGAGCACTCAGTGAGTTCCAGACACCTAGCACTCAGCGTGTTCCAGACACCGAGCACTGAGCGTGTTCCCGACACCGAGCACTCAGTATGTTTCAGACACCGACAACTCAATCTGTTCCAGACACCGAGCACACAGTCTGTTAAAGACACCGAGCACTCCGTCTGTTCCAGACACCGAGCACTCCATCTGTTCGAGACACCGAGCACTCAGTGTGTTCCGGGAACTGAGCACTCAGCATGTTCCAGACACCGAGCACTCAGTGTGTTCCCAGTACCGACCACTCAGTGTGTTCCAGACACCGAGCACTGAATGCATTCGAGACCCCGAGCACTCATCGCGTTCCAGACCCGGAGCACTCAGCGCGTTCCAGACACAGAGCACTCAGCGTTTTCCAGACCCAGAGCACTCAGCGCGTTCCAGACACCGAGCACTCAGCGCGTTCCAGACACCGAGCACTCAGCGCGTTCCAAACACTGAGCACTCAGTGTTTTCCAGACACCGACCACTCAGTGTGTTCCAGACACCGAGCACTCAGTTTGTTCCAGACACCGAGCACTCAGTGTGTTCCAGACACCAAGAACTCAGTGCGTTCCAGGCACCGAGCAATCAGTGTGTTCCGAGAACCGAGAACTCAGTGTGTTTCGCGCACTGACCACGCAGTGTGTTCCAGACACCGAGCATTCTGAATGTTCCAGACTCCGAGCACTGAGCGCGTTCCAAACACCGAGCACTCAGTGCGTTTCAGACACTGAGCACTCATCACGTTCCAGACCCCGAGCACTCAGCGCATTCCAGAGACGGAGCACTCAGAGCGTTCCAGACACCGAACACTCAGCGTATTCCAGACACTGAGCACTCAGCACATTCCAGACGCCGAGCACTCAGTCTGTTCGAGACACCGAGCACTTAGCATGTTCTGGAAACCGAACACTCAGCGTGTTTCAGGCACCGATCACTCAGTGTGTTCCAGACACCAAGCATCAGTGTGTTCCTGGTACCGACCACTCAGTGTGTTCCAGACACCGAGCACTCAGTCTTTTCCATACACCGAGCACTCAGTCTGTTCCATACAACGACCACTCAGCGTGTTCCAGACACCGAGCACTCACTGTGTTCCAGACACCGAGCACTCAGTATGTTCCAGACACCGAGCACTCAGTGCTTTTAAGGCATTGAACAATCAGTGTGTTCCGGGATCCGAGAACTCAGTGTATTTCGCGCACAGACCACGCAGTGTGTTCCAGACACCGAGCACTCAGTGTGTTCCAGACACCGAGCACTGAGCGCGTTCCAGACACGAAGCACTGAGCGCGTTCCAGACACCGAGCACTCAGCGCGTTCCAAACACCGAGCACTCAGCGCGATTCAGACACCGAGCACTCATCACGTTCCAAACCCCGAGCACTCAGCGCGTTCCAGACACGTAGCACTCAGAGCGTTCCAGACACCGAACACACAGCGTATTCCAGACACCGAGCACTCAGCGTGTTCCAGACACCGAGCACTCAGTCTGTTTGAGACATCAAGCACTCAGCGTATTCCAGACAACGAGCAATCAGTGCGTTCTGGGAACCGAGAAATCAGAGTGTTTCCTGCACCGACCACACAGTGTGGTCTAGACACCGAGAAATCAGTGTGTTCCTGGAACTGAGAACTCAGTGTGTTTCAGACACCGAGAACTCAGTGTGTTCCAGACACCGAGCACTCAGTGAGTTCCAGACACCGAGCACTCAGTGAGTTCCAGACACCTAGCACTCAGCGTGTTCCAGACACCGAGCACTGAGCGTGTTCCCGACACCGAGCACTCAGTATGTTTCAGACACCGACAACTCAATCTGTTCCAGACACCGAGCACACAGTCTGTTAAAGACACCGAGCACTCCGTCTGTTCCAGACACCGAGCACTCCATCTGTTCGAGACACCGAGCACTCAGTGTGTTCCGGGAACTGAGCACTCAGCATGTTCCAGACACCGAGCACTCAGTGTGTTCCCAGTACCGACCACTCAGTGTGTTCCAGACACCGAGCACTGAATGCATTCGAGACCCCGAGCACTCATCGCGTTCCAGACCCGGAGCACTCAGCGCGTTCCAGACACAGAGCACTCAGCGTTTTCCAGACCCAGAGCACTCAGCGCGTTCCAGACACCGAGCACTCAGCGCGTTCCAGACACCGAGCACTCAGCGCGTTCCAAACACTGAGCACTCAGTGTTTTCCAGACACCGACCACTCAGTGTGTTCCAGACACCGAGCACTCAGTTTGTTCCAGACACCGAGCACTCAGTGTGTTCCAGACACCAAGAACTCAGTGCGTTCCAGGCACCGAGCAATCAGTGTCTTCCGGGAACCGAGAACTCAGTGTGTTTCGCGCACCGACCACGCAGTGTGTTCCAGACACCGAGCACTGAGCGCGTTCCAGACACCGAGCACTCAGTATGTTCCAGACACCGAGCACTCAGTGCGTTTAAGGCATCGAGCAATCAGTATGTTCCGGGATCCGAGAACTCAGTGTGTTTCGCGCACCGACCACACAGTGTGTTCCAGACACTGAGCACTCAGTGTGTTCCAGACACCGAGCACTGAGCGCGTTCCAGACACCGAACACTCAGCGTGTTCCAGACACCGAGCACTCAGCGCGTTCCAAACACCGAGCACTCAGCGCGTTTCAGACACCGAGCACTCATCACGTTCCAAACCCCGAGCACTCAGCGCGTTCCAGACACGTAGCACTCAGAGCGTTCCAGACACCGAACACTCAGCGTATTCCAGACACCGAGCACTCAGCGTGCTCCTGACACTGAGCACTCAGCGTGTTCCAGACACCGAGCACTGAGCGTGTTCCCGACACCGAGCACTCAGTATGTTTCAGACACCGAGCACTCAGTCTGTGCAAGACACCGAGCACACAGTCTGTTCCAGACACCGAGCACTCCGTCTGTTCCAGACACCGAGCACTCAGCGTGTTCCGGGAACTGAGCACTCAGCACGTTCCAGACACCGACACTCAGTCTGTTTCTGGCACCGAGCACTCAGTGTGTTCCAGATACTGAGCACTCAGTGTGTTCCAGACACCGAGCACTCAGTGTGTTCTCAGTACCGACCACTCAGTGTGTTCCAGGCACCGAGCACTGAGCGCATTCGAGACCCCGAGCACTCATCGCGTTCCAGACTCGGAGCATTCAGCGCGTTCCAGACGCAGAGCACTCAGCGCTTTCCAGACCCAGAGCACTCAGCGCGTTTCAGACACCGAGCACTCAGTGCGTTCCAGACACCGAGCACTCAGCGCGTTCCAGACACCGAGCACTCAGCGTGTTCCAGACACCGAGCACTCAGCGCGTTCCAGACACCAACCACTCAGTGTGTTCCAGACACCGACCATTCAGTATGTTCCAGACACCGAACACTCAGTGTGTTCCAGACACCGAGAAATCAGTGTGTTCCTGGAACTGAGAACTCAGTGTGTTTCAGACACCGAGCACTCAGTGTGTTCCGGGAACTGAGCACTCAGCACATTCCAGACACCGAGCACTCAGTCTGTTTGCGGCACCGAGCACTCAGTGTGTTCCAGACACCGAGCACTCAGTATGTTCCAGACACCGAGCACTCAGTATGTTCCAGACACGGAGCACTCAGTGCGTTTAAGGCATTGAGCAATCAGTGTGTTCCGGGATCCGAGAACTCAGTGTATTTCGCGCACCGACCACGCAGTGTGTTCCAGACACTGAGCACTCAGTGTGTTCCAGACACCGAGCACTGAGCGCGTTCCAGACACGAAGCACTGAGCGCGTTCCAGACACCGAGCACTCAGCGCGTTCCAAACACCGAGCACTCAGCGCATTTCAGACACCGAGCACTCATCACGTTCCAAACCCCGAGCACTCAGCGCGTTCCAGACACGTAGCACTCAGAGCGTTCCAGACACCGAACACTCAGTCTGTTTGAGACATCAAGTACTCAGCGTATTCCAGACAACGAGCAATCAGTGCGTTCTGGGAACCGAGAAATCAGAGTGTTTCCTGCACCGACCACACAGTGTGGTCTAGACACCGAGAAATCAGTGTGTTCCTGGAACTGAGAACTCAGTGTGTTTCAGACACCGAGTACTCAGTGTGTTCCAGACACCGAGCACTCAGCGTATTCCAGACACCGAGCACTCAGCGTGCTCCTGACACTGAGCACTCAGCGTGTTCCAGACACCAAGCACTCAGCGTGTTCCAGACACTGAGCACTGAGCGTGTTCCCGACACCGAGCACTCAGTATGTTTCAGACACCGAGCACTCAATCTGTTCCAGACACCGAGCACACAGTCTGATCCAGACACCGAGCACTCCGTCTGTTCCAGACACCGAGCACTCCATCTGTTCGAGACACCGAGCACTCAGTGTGTTCCGGGAACTGAGCACTCAGCATGTTACAGACACCGAGCACTCAGTGTGTTCCCAGTACCGACCACTCAGTGTGTTCCAGACACCGAGCACTGAGTGCATTCGAGACCCCGAGCACTCATCGCGTTCCAGACCCGGAGCACTCAGCACGTTCCAGACACAGAGCACTCAGCGTTTTCCAGACCCAGAGCACTCAGCGCGTTCCAGACACCGAGCACTCAGCGCGTTCCAGACACTGAGCACTCAGTGTTTTCCAGACACCGACCACTCAGTGTGTTCGAGACACCGAGCACTCAGTGTGTTCCAGACACCGAGCACTCAGTGTGTTCCAGACACCAACCACTCAGTGCGTTCCAGGCACCGAGCAATCAGTGTCTTCCGGGAACCAAGAACTCAGTGTGTTTCGCGCACCGACCACGCAGTGTGTTCCAGACACCGAACACACAGCGCGTTCCAGACACCGACCACTCAGTGTTTTCCAGACACCGACCACTCAGTATGTTCCAGACACCGAGCACTCAGTGTGTTCCAGACACCGAGCACTCAGTGTGTTCCAGACACCAAGCACTCAGTGCGTTCCAGGCACCGAGCAATCAGTGTCTTCCGGGAACCAAGAACTCAGTGTGTTTCGCGCACCGACCACGCAGTGTGTTCCAGACACCGAGCACTCAGTGTGTTCCAGACACCGAGCACTGAGCGCGTACCAGACACGAAGCACTGAGCGCGTTCCAGACACCGAGCACTCAGCGCGTTCCAAACACCGAGCACTCAGCGCGTTTCAGACACCGAGCACTCATCACGTTCCAAACCCCGAGCACTCAGCGCGTTCCAGACACGTAGCACTCAGAGCGTTCCAGACACCGAACACTCAGTCTGTTTGAGACATCAAGCACTCAGCGTATTCCAGACAACGAGCAATCAGTGCGTTCTGGGAACCGAGAAATCAGAGTGTTTCCTGCACCGACCACACAGTGTGGTCTAGACACCGAGAAATCAGTGTGTTCCTGGAACTGAGAACTCAGTGTGTTTCAGACACCGAGCACTCAGTGTGTTCCGGGAACTGAGCACTCAGCACATTCCAGACACCGAGCACTCAGTCTGTTTGCGGCACCGAGCACTCAGTGTGTTCCAGACACCGAGCACTCAGTATGTTCCAGACACCGAGCACTCAGTATGTTCCAGACACGGAGCACTCAGTGCGTTTAAGGCATTGAGCAATCAGTGTGTTCCGGGATCCGAGAACTCAGTGTATTTCGCGCACCGACCACGCCGTGTGTTCCAGACACTGAGCACTCAGTGTGTTCCAGACACCGAGCACTGAGCGCGTTCCAGACACGAAGCACTGAGCGCGTTCCAGACCCCGAGCACTCAGCGCGTTCCAAACACCGAGCACTCAGCGCGTTTCAGACACCGAGCACTCATCACGTTCCAAACCCCGAGCACTCAGCGCGTTCCAGACACGTAGCACTCAGAGCGTTCCAGACACCGAACACTCAGTCTGTTTGAGACATCAAGCACTCAGCGTATTCCAGACAACGAGCAATCAGTGCGTTCTGGGAACCGAGAAATCAGAGTGTTTCCTGCACCGACCACACAGTGTGGTCTAGACACCGAGAAATCAGTGTGTTCCTGGAACTGAGAACTCAGTGTGTTTCAGACACCGAGTACTCAGTGTGTTCCAGACACCGAGCACTCAGCGTATTCCAGACACCGAGCACTGAGCGTGTTCCCGACACCGAGCACTCAGTATGTTTCAGACACCGAGCACTCAATCTGTTCCAGACACCGAGCACACAGTCTGATCCAGACACCGAGCACTCCGTCTGTTCCAGACACCGAGCACTCCATCTGTTCGAGACACCGAGCACTCAGTGTGTTCCGGGAACTGAGCACTCAGCATGTTACAGACACCGAGCACTCAGTGTGTTCCCAGTACCGACCACTCAGTGTGTTCCAGACACCGAGCACTGAGTGCATTCGAGACTCCGAGCACTCATCGCGTTCCAGACCCGGAGCACTCAGCACGTTCCAGACACAGAGCACTCAGCGTTTTCCAGACCCAGAGCACTCAGCGCGTTCCAGACACCGAGCACTCAGCGCGTTCCAGACACTGAGCACTCAGTGTTTTCCAGACACCGACCACTCAGTGTGTTCGAGACACCGAGCACTCAGTGTGTTCCAGACACCGAGAACTCAGTCTCTTCCAGGCACCGAGCACTCAGTGTGTTCCAGACACCGAGCAATCAGTGTCTTCCGGGAACCGAGAACTCAGTGTGTTTCGCGCACCGACCACGCAGTGTGTTCCAGACACCGAGCACTCAGCGCATTCCAGACACCGCTCACTCAGCGCATTCCAGACACCGACCACTCAGTGTGTTCCAGACACCGACCACTCAGTATGTTCCAGACACCGAGCACTCAGTGTGTTCCAGACACCGAGAACTCAGTCTCTTCCAGGCACCGAGCACTCAGTGTGTTCCAGACACCGAGCACTCAGTAAGTTCCAGACACCTAGCACTCAGCGTACTCCAGACACCTAGCATTCAGCGTGTTCCAGACACCGAGCACTGAGCGTGTTCCCGACACCGAACACTCAGCGCGTTCCAGACGCCGAGCACTCAGTGCGTTTCAGGCACCGAGCAATCAGTGTGTTCCGAGAACCGAGAACTCAGTGTGTTTCGCGCACTGACCACGCAGTGTGTTCCAGACACCGAGCATTCTGAATGTTCCAGACTCCGAGCACTGAGCGCGTTCCAAACACCGAGCACTCAGTGCGTTTCAGACACTGAGCACTCATCACGTTCCAGACCCCGAGCACTCAGCGCATTCCAGAGACGGAGCACTCAGAGCGTTCCAGACACCGAACACTCAGCGTATTCCAGCCACTGAGCACTCAGCACATTCCAGACGCCGAGCACTCAGTCTGTTCGAGACACCGAGCACTTAGCATGTTCTGGAAACCGAACACTCAGCGTGTTTCAGGCACCGATCACTCAGTGTGTTCCAGACACCAAGCATCAGTGTGTTCCTGGTACCGACCACTCAGTGTGTTCCAGACACCGAGCACTCAGTCTTTTCCATACACCGAGCACTCAGTCTGTTCCATACAACGACCACTCAGCGTGTTCCAGACACCGAGCACTCACTGTGTTCCAGACACCGAGCACTCAGTATGTTCCAGACACCGAGCACTCAGTGCTTTTAAGGCATTGAACAATCAGTGTGTTCCGGGATCCGAGAACTCAGTGTATTTCGCGCACAGACCACGCAGTGTGTTCCAGACACCGAGCACTCAGTGTGTTCCAGACACCGAGCACTGAGCGCGTTCCAGACACCGAGCACTCAGCGCGTTCCAAACACCGAGCACTCAGCGCGATTCAGACACCGAGCACTCATCACGTTCCAAACCCCGAGCACTCAGCGCGTTCCAGACACGTAGCACTCAGAGCGTTCCAGACACCGAACACACAGCGTATTCCAGACACCGAGCACTCAGCGTGTTCCAGACACCGAGCACTCAGTCTGTTTGAGACATCAAGCACTCAGCGTATTCCAGACAACGAGCAATCAGTGCGTTCTGGGAACCGAGAAATCAGAGTGTTTCCTGCACCGACCACACAGTGTGGTCTAGACACCGAGAAATCAGTGTGTTCCTGGAACTGAGAACTCAGTGTGTTTCAGACACCGAGAACTCAGTGTGTTCCAGACACCGAGCACTCAGTGAGTTCCAGACACCGAGCACTCAGTGAGTTCCAGACACCTAGCACTCAGCGTGTTCCAGACACCGAGCACTGAGCGTGTTCCCGACACCGAGCACTCAGTATGTTTCAGACACCGACAACTCAATCTGTTCCAGACACCGAGCACACAGTCTGTTAAAGACACCGAGCACTCCGTCTGTTCCAGACACCGAGCACTCCATCTGTTCGAGACACCGAGCACTCAGTGTGTTCCGGGAACTGAGCACTCAGCATGTTCCAGACACCGAGCACTCAGTGTGTTCCCAGTACCGACCACTCAGTGTGTTCCAGACACCGAGCACTGAATGCATTCGAGACCCCGAGCACTCATCGCGTTCCAGACCCGGAGCACTCAGCGCGTTCCAGACACAGAGCACTCAGCGTTTTCCAGACCCAGAGCACTCAGCGCGTTCCAGACACCGAGCACTCAGCGCGTTCCAGACACCGAGCACTCAGCGCGTTCCAAACACTGAGCACTCAGTGTTTTCCAGACACCGACCACTCAGTGTGTTCCAGACACCGAGCACTCAGTTTGTTCCAGACACCGAGCACTCAGTGTGTTCCAGACACCAAGCACTCAGTGCGTTCCAGGCACCGAGCAATCAGTGTCTTCCGGGAACCGAGAACTCAGTGTGTTTCGCGCACCGACCACGCAGTGTGTTCCAGACACCGAGCACTCAGTGCGTTTAAGGCATCGAGCAATCAGTGTGTTCCGGGATCCGAGAACTCAGTGTGTTTCGCGCACCGACCACACAGTGTGTTCCAGACACTGAGCACTCAGTGTGTTCCAGACACCGAGCACTGAGCGCGTTCCAGACACCGAACACTCAGCGCGTTCCACACACCGACAACTCAGCGTGTTCCAGACACCGACCACTCAGTATGTTCCAGACACCGAGCACTCAGTGTGTTCCAGACACCGAGCACTCAGTGTGTTCCAGACACCGAGCACTCAGTGTGTTCCAGACACCAAGCACTCAGCGTGTTCCAGGCACCGAGCAATCAGTGTCTTCCGGGAACCGAGAACTCAGTGTGTTTCGCGCACCGACCACGCGGTGTGTTCCAGACACCGAGCACTGAACGCGTTCCAGACACCGAGCACTCAGCGCGTTTCAGACACCGAGCACTCAGCGTGTTCCAGACACCGAGCACTCAGTGCGTTTCAGATACCGAGCACTCATCGCGTTCCAGACCCCGAGCACTCATCGCGTTCCAGACCCCAAGCACTCAGCACGTTCCAGACACAGAGCACTCATAGCGTTTCAGACACTCAGCACTCTGTGTGTTCCAGACACCGAGCACTCAGCGCGTTCCAGACCCCAAGCACTCAGCACGTTCCAGACACAGAGCACTCATAGCGTTTCAGACACTCAGCACTCTGTGTGTTCCAGACACCGAGCACTCAGCGCGTTCCAGACACAGAGCACTCAGCGCATTTCAGACACCGAGCACTCATCGCGTTTCAGACCCTGGGAACTCAGCGCATTCCAGACACAGAGCACTCAGAGCGTTTCAGACACCGAGCACTCAGTGAGTTCCAGACACCGAGCACTCAGTGTGTTCCAGACACCGAGCACTCAGTGTGTTCCAGACACCGAGCACTCAGTGTATTCCTGGAACCCAGCACTCAGTGTGTTTCAGACACCGAGCACTCAGTGTGTTCCAGACACTGAGCACTGAGCGCGTTCCAGACACCGAGCACTCAGTGAGTTCCAGACACCGGGCACTCAGTGTGTTCCAGACACCGAGCACTCAGTGTATTCCTGGAACCCAGCACTCAGTGTGTTTCAGACACCGAGCACTCAGTGTGTTCCAGACACTGAGCACTGAGCGCGTTCCAGACACCGAGCACTCAGTGAGTTCCAGACACCGGGAACTCAGTGTGTTCCAGACACCGAGCACTCAGCGTATCCCAGACACCGAGCACTCAGCGTGCTCCTGACACCGAGGACTCAGCGTGTTCCAGACACCGAGCACTCAGTATGTTTCAGACACCGAGCACTCAGTGTGTTCCACACACCGAGCACTCAGTGCGTTTCAGGCACCGAGCAATCAGTGTGTTCCGGGAACTGAGAACTCAGTCTCCTCCAGACACCGAGCACTCAGTGAGTTCCAGACACCGAGCACTCAGTGTGTTCCAGACACCGAGAACTCAGTCACTTCCAGACACCGAGCACTCAGCGTGTTCTAGACACCGAGCACTCAGCGTGTTCCAGGCACCGAGCACTCATCGTGTTCCAGGCACCGAGCACTGAGCGTGTTCCAGGCAGCAAGCACTCAGCGTATTCCAGATACCTAGCACTCAGCGTACTCCAGACACCTAGCATTCAGCGTGTTCCAGACACCGAGCACTGAGCGTGTTCCCGACACCGAACACTCAGCGCGTTCCAGACGCCGAGCACTCAGTCTGTTCAAGACACCGAGCACTCAGCGTGTTCTGGAAACCGAACACTCAGCGTGTTTCAGGTACCGATCACTCAGTGTGTTTCAGACACCGAGCATCAGTGTGTTCCTGGTACCAATCACTCAGTGTGTTCCAGACAACGAGCACTCAGTCTGTTCCATACCCCGAGCACTCAGTCTGTTCCATACACCGACCACTCAGTGTGTTCCTGACACCGAGCACTCAGTGTGTTCCAAACACCGAGCACTCAGTGCGTTTCAGGCACCGAGCAATCAGTGTGTTCCGGGAACCGAGAACTCAGTGTGTTTCGCGCACTGACCACGCAGTGTGTTCCAGACACCGAGCACTCTGTGTCTTCCAGACTCCGAGCACTGAGCGCGTTCCAAATACCGAGCACTCAGCGCATTCCAGACACCGAACACTCAGCGCGTTCCAGACACCGACAACTCAGTGTGTTCCAGACACCGACCACTCAGTATGTTCCAGACACCGAGCACTCAGTGTGTTCCAGACACCGAGCACTCAGTGTGTTCCAGACACCAAGCACTCAGTACGTTCCAGGCACCGAGCAATCAGTGTCTTCCGGGAACCGAGAACTCAGTGTGTTTCGCGCACCGACCACGCAGTGTGTTCCAGACACCGAGCACTCAACGCGTTCCAGACACCGAGCACTCAGCGCGTTTCAGACAGCGAGCACTCAGCGTGTTCCAGACACCGAGCACTCAGTGCGTTTCAGATACCGAGCACTCATCGCGTTCCAGACACCGAGCACTCATCGCGTTCCAGACCCCAAGCACTCAGCACGTTCCAGACACAGAGCACTCAGAGCGTTTCAGACACTCAGCACTCAGTGTGTTCCAGACACCGAGCACTCAGCGCGTTCCAGGCACTGATCAATCAGTGTGTTCCGGGAACCGAGAACTCAGTGTGTTCCGCGCACTGACCACGCAGTGTGTTCCAGACACCGAGCACTCAGTGTGTTCCAGACACCGAGCACTCAGTGTGTTCCAGACACCAAGCACTCAGTACGTTCCAGGCACCGAGCAATCAGTGTCTTCCGGGAACCGAGAACTCAGTGTGTTTCGCGCACCGACCACGCAGTGTGTTCCAGACACCGAGCACTCAGCGCATTCCAGACACCGAACACTCAGCGCGTTCCAGACACCGACAACTCAGCGTGTTCCAGACACCGACCACTCAGTATGTTCCAGACACCGAGCACTCAGTGTGTTCCAGACACCGAGCACTCATCGCGTTCCAGACCCCAAGCACTCAGCGCGTTCCAGACACCGAGCACTCAGCGCGTTCCAGACACAGAGCACTCAGTGCGTTTCAGACACCGAGCACTCAGCGCATTCCAGACACCGAGCACTCAGCGCATTTCAGACACCGAGTACTCATCGCGTTCCAGACCCTGAGCACTCAGCGCATTCCAAACACCGAGCACTCAGCGCATTCCAGACACCGAGCAATCAGTGTCTTCCGGGAACCGAGAACTCAGTGTGTTTCGCGCACCGACCACGCAGTGTGTTCCAGACACCGAGCACTCAGCGCATTCCAGACACCGAACAATCAGCGCATTCCAGACACCGACCACTCAGTGTGTTCCAGACACCGACCACTCAGTATGTTCCAGACACCGAGCACTCAGTGTGTTCCAGACACCGAGAACTCAGTCTCTTCCAGGCACCGAGCACTCAGTGTGTTCCAGACACCGAGCAATCAGTGTCTTCCGGGAACCGAGAACTCAGTGTGTTTCGCGCACCGACCACGCAGTGTGTTCCAGACACCGAGCACTCAGCGCATTCCAGACACCGAACACTCAGCGCATTCCAGACACCGACCACTCAGTGTGTTCCAGACACCGACCACTCAGTATGTTCCAGACACCGAGCACTCAGTGTGTTCCAGACACCGAGAACTCAGTCTCTTCCAGGCACCGAGCACTCAGTGTGTTCCAGACACCGAGCACTCAGTGAGTTCCAGACACCTAGCACTCAGCGTACTCCAGACACCTAGCATTCAGCGTGTTCCAGACACCGAGCACTGAGCGTGTTCCCGACACCGAACACTCAGCGCGTTCCAGACGCCGAGCACTCAGTGCGTTTCAGGCACCGAGCAATCAGTGTGTTCCGAGAACCGAGAACTCAGTGTGTTTCGCGCACTGACCACGCAGTGTGTTCCAGACACCGAGCATTCTGAATGTTCCAGACTCCGAGCACTGAGCGCGTTCCAAACACCGAGCACTCAGTGCGTTTCAGACACTGAGCACTCATCACGTTCCAGACCCCGAGCACTCAGCGCATTCCAGAGACGGAGCACTCAGAGCGTTCCAGACACCGAACACTCAGCGTATTCCAGCCACTGAGCACTCAGCACATTCCAGACGCCGAGCACTCAGTCTGTTCGAGACACCGAGCACTTAGCATGTTCTGGAAACCGAACACTCAGCGTGTTTCAGGCACCGATCACTCAGTGTGTTCCAGACACCAAGCATCAGTGTGTTCCTGGTACCGACCACTCAGTGTGTTCCAGACACCGAGCACTCAGTCTTTTCCATACACCGAGCACTCAGTCTGTTCCATACAACGACCACTCAGCGTGTTCCAGACACCGAGCACTCACTGTGTTCCAGACACCGAGCACTCAGTATGTTCCAGACACCGAGCACTCAGTGCTTTTAAGGCATTGAACAATCAGTGTGTTCCGGGATCCGAGAACTCAGTGTATTTCGCGCACAGACCACGCAGTGTGTTCCAGACACCGAGCACTCAGTGTGTTCCAGACACCGAGCACTGAGCGCGTTCCAGACACGAAGCACTGAGCGCGTTCCAGACACCGAGCACTCAGCGCGTTCCAAACACCGAGCACTCAGCGCGATTCAGACACCGAGCACTCATCACGTTCCAAACCCCGAGCACTCAGCGCGTTCCAGACACGTAGCACTCAGAGCGTTCCAGACACCGAACACACAGCGTATTCCAGACACCGAGCACTCAGCGTGTTCCAGACACCGAGCACTCAGTCTGTTTGAGACATCAAGCACTCAGCGTATTCCAGACAACGAGCAATCAGTGCGTTCTGGGAACCGAGAAATCAGAGTGTTTCCTGCACCGACCACACAGTGTGGTCTAGACACCGAGAAATCAGTGTGTTCCTGGAACTGAGAACTCAGTGTGTTTCAGACACCGAGAACTCAGTGTGTTCCAGACACCGAGCACTCAGTGAGTTCCAGACACCGAGCACTCAGTGAGTTCCAGACACCTAGCACTCAGCGTGTTCCAGACACCGAGCACTGAGCGTGTTCCCGACACCGAGCACTCAGTATGTTTCAGACACCGACAACTCAATCTGTTCCAGACACCGAGCACACAGTCTGTTAAAGACACCGAGCACTCCGTCTGTTCCAGACACCGAGCACTCCATCTGTTCGAGACACCGAGCACTCAGTGTGTTCCGGGAACTGAGCACTCAGCATGTTCCAGACACCGAGCACTCAGTGTGTTCCCAGTACCGACCACTCAGTGTGTTCCAGACACCGAGCACTGAATGCATTCGAGACCCCGAGCACTCATCGCGTTCCAGACCCGGAGCACTCAGCGCGTTCCAGACACAGAGCACTCAGCGTTTTCCAGATCCAGAGCACTCAGCGCGTTCCAGACACCGAGCACTCAGCGCGTTCCAGACACCGAGCACTCAGCGCGTTCCAAACACTGAGCACTCAGTGTTTTCCAGACACCGACCACTCAGTGTGTTCCAGACACCGAGCACTCAGTTTGTTCCAGACACCGAGCACTCAGTGTGTTCCAGACACCAAGCACTCAGTGCGTTCCAGGCACCGAGCAATCAGTGTCTTCCGGGAACCGAGAACTCAGTGTGTTTCGCGCACCGACCACGCAGTGTGTTCCAGACACCGAGCACTGAGCGCGTTCCAGACACCGAGCACTCAGTATGTTCCAGACACCGAGCACTCAGTGCGTTTAAGGCATCGAGCAATCAGTGTGTTCCGGGGTCCGAGAACTCAGTGTGTTTCGCGCACCGACCACACAGTGTGTTCCAGACACTGAGCACTCAGTGTGTTCCAGACACCGAGCACTGAGCGCGTTCCAGACACCGAACACTCAGCGTGTTCCAGACACCGAGCACTCAGCGCGTTCCAAACACCGAGCACTCAGCGCGTTTCAGACACCGAGCACTCATCACGTTCCAAACCCCGAGCACTCAGCGCGTTCCAGACACGTAGCACTCAGAGCGTTCCAGACACCGAACACTCAGCGTATTCCAGACACCGAGCACTCAGCGTGCTCCTGACACTGAGCACTCAGCGTGTTCCAGACACCGAGCACTGAGCGTGTTCCCGACACCGAGCACTCAGTATGTTTCAGACACCGAGCACTCAGTCTGTGCAAGACACCGAGCACACAGTCTGTTCCAGACACCGAGCACTCCGTCTGTTCCAGACACCGAGCACTCAGCGTGTTCCGGGAACTGAGCACTCAGCACGTTCCAGACACCGACACTCAGTCTGTTTCTGGCACCGAGCACTCAGTGTGTTCCAGATACTGAGCACTCAGTGTGTTCCAGACACCGAGCACTCAGTGTGTTCTCAGTACCGACCACTCAGTGTGTTCCAGGCACCGAGCACTGAGCGCATTCGAGACCCCGAGCACTCATCGCGTTCCAGACTCGGAGCATTCAGCGCGTTCCAGACGCAGAGCACTCAGCGCTTTCCAGACCCAGAGCACTCAGCGCGTTTCATACACCGAGCACTCAGTGCGTTCCAGACACCGAGCACTCAGCGCGTTCCAGACACCGAGCACTCAGCGTGTTCCAGACACCGAGCACTCAGCGCGTTCCAGACACCAACCACTCAGTGTGTTCCAGACACCGACCATTCAGTATGTTCCAGACACCGAACACTCAGTGTGTTCCAGACACCGAGAAATCAGTGTGTTCCTGGAACTGAGAACTCAGTGTGTTTCAGACACTGAGCACTCAGTGTGTTCCGGGAACTGAGCACTCAGCACATTCCAGACACCGAGCACTCAGTCTGTTTGCGGCACCGACCACTCAGTGTGTTCCAGACACCGAGCACTCAGTATGTTCCAGACACCGAGCACTCAGTATGTTCCAGACACGGAGCACTCAGTGCGTTTAAGGCATTGAGCAATCAGTGTGTTCCGGGATCCGAGAACTCAGTGTATTTCGCGCACCGACCACGCAGTGTGTTCCAGACACTGAGCACTCAGTGTGTTCCAGACACCGAGCACTGAGCGCGTTCCAGACACGAAGCACTGAGCGCGTTCCAGACACCGAGCACTCAGCGCGTTCCAAACACCGAGCACTCAGCGCATTTCAGACACCGAGCACTCATCACGTTCCAAACCCCGAGCACTCAGCGCGTTCCAGACACGTAGCACTCAGAGCGTTCCAGACACCGAACACTCAGTCTGTTTGAGACATCAAGTACTCAGCGTATTCCAGACAACGAGCAATCAGTGCGTTCTGGGAACCGAGAAATCAGAGTGTTTCCTGCACCGACCACACAGTGTGGTCTAGACACCGAGAAATCAGTGTGTTCCTGGAACTGAGAACTCAGTGTGTTTCAGACACCGAGTACTCAGTGTGTTCCAGACACCGAGCACTCAGCGTATTCCAGACACCGAGCACTCAGCGTGCTCCTGACACTGAGCACTCAGCGTGTTCCAGACACCAAGCACTCAGCGTGTTCCAGACACTGAGCACTGAGCGTGTTCCCGACACCGAGCACTCAGTATGTTTCAGACACCGAGCACTCAATCTGTTCCAGACACCGAGCACACAGTCTGATCCAGACACCGAGCACTCCGTCTGTTCCAGACACCGAGCACTCCATCTGTTCGAGACACCGAGCACTCAGTGTGTTCCGGGAACTGAGCACTCAGCATGTTACAGACACCGAGCACTCAGTGTGTTCCCAGTACCGACCACTCAGTGTGTTCCAGACACCGAGCACTGAGTGCATTCGAGACCCCGAGCACTCATCGCGTTCCAGACCCGGAGCACTCAGCACGTTCCAGACACAGAGCACTCAGCGTTTTCCAGACCCAGAGCACTCAGCGCGTTCCAGACACCGAGCACTCAGCGCGTTCCAGACACTGAGCACTCAGTGTTTTCCAGACACCGACCACTCAGTGTGTTCGAGACACCGAGCACTCAGTGTGTTCCAGACACCGAGCACTCAGTGTGTTCCAGACACCAACCACTCAGTGCGTTCCAGGCACCGAGCAATCAGTGTCTTCCGGGAACCAAGAACTCAGTGTGTTTCGCGCACCGACCACGCAGTGTGTTCCAGACACCGAACACACAGCGCGTTCCAGACACCGACCACTCAGTGTTTTCCAGACACCGACCACTCAGTATGTTCCAGACACCGAGCACTCAGTGTGTTCCAGACACCGAGCACTCAGTGTGTTCCAGACACCAAGCACTCAGTGCGTTCCAGGCACCGAGCAATCAGTGTCTTCCGGGAACCAAGAACTCAGTGTGTTTCGCGCACCGACCACGCAGTGTGTTCCAGACACCGAGCACTCAGTGTGTTCCAGACACCGAGCACTGAGCGCGTACCAGACACGAAGCACTGAGCGCGTTCCAGACACCGAGCACTCAGCGCGTTCCAAACACCGAGCACTCAGCGCGTTTCAGACACCGAGCACTCATCACGTTCCAAACCCCGAGCACTCAGCGCGTTCCAGACACGTAGCACTCAGAGCGTTCCAGACACCGAACACTCAGTCTGTTTGAGACATCAAGCACTCAGCGTATTCCAGACAACGAGCAATCAGTGCGTTCTGGGAACCGAGAAATCAGAGTGTTTCCTGCACCGACCACACAGTGTGGTCTAGACACCGAGAAATCAGTGTGTTCCTGGAACTGAGAACTCAGTGTGTTTCAGACACCGAGCACTCAGTGTGTTCCGGGAACTGAGCACTCAGCACATTCCAGACACCGAGCACTCAGTCTGTTTGCGGCACCGAGCACTCAGTGTGTTCCAGACACCGAGCACTCAGTATGTTCCAGACACCGAGCACTCAGTATGTTCCAGACACGGAGCACTCAGTGCGTTTAAGGCATTGAGCAATCAGTGTGTTCCGGGATCCGAGAACTCAGTGTATTTCGCGCACCGACCACGCCGTGTGTTCCAGACACTGAGCACTCAGTGTGTTCCAGACACCGAGCACTGAGCGCGTTCCAGACACGAAGCACTGAGCGCGTTCCAGACCCCGAGCACTCAGCGCGTTCCAAACACCGAGCACTCAGCGCGTTTCAGACACCGAGCACTCATCACGTTCCAAACCCCGAGCACTCAGCGCGTTCCAGACACGTAGCACTCAGAGCGTTCCAGACACCGAACACTCAGTCTGTTTGAGACATCAAGCACTCAGCGTATTCCAGACAACGAGCAATCAGTGCGTTCTGGGAACCGAGAAATCAGAGTGTTTCCTGCACCGACCACACAGTGTGGTCTAGACACCGAGAAATCAGTGTGTTCCTGGAACTGAGAACTCAGTGTGTTTCAGACACCGAGTGCTCAGTGTGTTCCAGACACCGAGCACTCAGCGTATTCCAGACACCGAGCACTGAGCGTGTTCCCGACACCGAGCACTCAGTATGTTTCAGACACCGAGCACTCAATCTGTTCCAGACACCGAGCACACAGTCTGATCCAGACACCGAGCACTCCGTCTGTTCCAGACACCGAGCACTCCATCTGTTCGAGACACCGAGCACTCAGTGTGTTCCGGGAACTGAGCACTCAGCATGTTACAGACACCGAGCACTCAGTGTGTTCCCAGTACCGACCACTCAGTGTGTTCCAGACACCGAGCACTGAGTGCATTCGAGACTCCGAGCACTCATCGCGTTCCAGACCCGGAGCACTCAGCACGTTCCAGACACAGAGCACTCAGCGTTTTCCAGACCCAGAGCACTCAGCGCGTTCCAGACACCGAGCACTCAGCGCGTTCCAGACACTGAGCACTCAGTGTTTTCCAGACACCGACCACTCAGTGTGTTCGAGACACCGAGCACTCAGTGTGTTCCAGACACCGAGCACTCAGTGTGTTCCAGACACCAACCACTCGGTGCGTTCTTGGCACCGAGCAATCAGTGTCTTCCGGGAACCAAGAACTCAGTGTGCTTCGCGCACCGACCACGCAGTGTGTTCCAGACACCGAACACACAGCGCGTTCCAGACACCGACCACTCAGTGTTTTCCAGACACCGACCACTCAGTATGTTCCAGACACCGAGCACTCAGTGTGTTCCAGACACCGAGCACTCAGTGTGTTCCAGACACCAAGCACTCAGTGCGTTCCAGGCACCGAGCAATCAGTGTCTTCCGGGAACCAAGAACTCAGTGTGTTTCGCGCACCGACCACGCAGTGTGTTCCAGACACCGAGCACTCAGTGTGTTCCAGACACCGAGCACTGAGCGCGTACCAGACACGAAGCACTGAGCGCGTTCCAGACACCGAGCACTCAGCGCGTTCCAAACACCGAGCACTCAGCGCGTTTCAGACACCGAGCACTCATCACGTTCCAAACCCCGAGCACTCAGCGCGTTCCAGACACGTAGCACTCAGAGCGTTCCAGACACCGAACACTCAGTCTGTTTGAGACATCAAGCACTCAGCGTATTCCAGACAACGAGCAATCAGTGCGTTCTGGGAACCGAGAAATCAGAGTGTTTCCTGCACCGACCACACAGTGTGGTCTAGAAACCGAGAAATCAGTGTGTTCCTGGAACTGAGAACTCAGTGTGTTTCAGACACCGAGCACTCAGTGTGTTCCGGGAACTGAGCACTCAGCACATTCCAGACACCGAGCACTCAGTCTGTTTGCGGCACCGAGCACTCAGTGTGTTCCAGACACCGAGCACTCAGTATGTTCCAGACACCGAGCACTCAGTATGTTCCAGACACGGAGCACTCAGTGCGTTTAAGGCATTGAGCAATCAGTGTGTTCCGGGATCCGAGAACTCAGTGTATTTCGCGTACCGACCACGCAGTGTGTTCCAGACACTGAGCACTCAGTGTGTTCCAGACACCGAGCACTGAGCGCGTTCCAGACACGAAGCACTGAGCGCGTTCCAGACACCGAGCACTCAGCGCGTTCCAAACACCGAGCACTCAGCGCGTTTCAGACACCGAGCACTCATCACGTTCCAAACCCCGAGCACTCAGCGCGTTCCAGACACGTAGCACTCAGAGCGCTCCAGACACCGAACACTCAGCGTATTCCAGACACCGAGCACTCAGCGCGTTCCAGACACCGAGCACTCAGTCTGTTTGAGACATCAAGCACTCAGCGTATTCCAGACAACGAGCAATCAGTGCGTTCTGGGAACCGAGAAATCAGAGTGTTTCCTGCACCGACCACACAGTGTGGTCTAGACACCGAGAAATCAGTGTGTTCCTGGAACTGAGAACTCAGTGTGTTTCAGACACCGAGTACTCAGTGTGTTCCAGACACCGAGCACTCAGCGTATTCCAGACACCGAGCACTCAGCGAGCTCCTGACACTGAGCACTCAGCGTGTTCCAGACACCAAGCACTCAGCGTGTTCCAAACACCGAGCACTGAGCGTGTTCCCGACACCGAGCACTCAGTATGTTTCAGACACCGAGCACTCAATCTGTTCCAGACACCGAGCACACAGTCTGATCCAGACACCGAGCACTCCGTCTGTTCCAGACACCGAGCACTCCATCTGTTCGAGACACCGAGCACTCAGTGTGTTCCGGGAACTGAGCACTCAGCATGTTCCAGACACCGAGCACTCAGTGTGTTCCCAGTACCGACCACTCAGTGTGTTCCAGACACCGAGCACTGAGTGCATTCGAGACCCCGAGCACTCATCGCGTTCCAGACCCGGAGCACTCAGCACGTTCCAGACACAGAGCACTCAGCGTTTTCCAGACCCAGAGCACTCAGCGCGTTCCAGACACCGAGCACTCAGCGCGTTCCAGACACTGAGCACTCAGTGTTTTCCAGACACCGACCACTCAGTGTGTTCGAGACACCGAGCACTCAGTGTGTTCCAGACACCGAGCACTCAGTGTGTTCCAGACATCAACCACTCAGTGCGTTCCAGGCACCGAGCAATCAGTGTCTTCCGGGAACCAAGAACTCAGTGTGTTTCGCGCACCGACCACGCAGTGTGTTCCAGACACCGAACACACAGCGCGTTCCAGACACGGACCACTCAGTGTTTTCCAGACACCGACCACTCAGTATGTTCCAGACACCGAGCACTCAGTGTGTTCCAGACACCGAGCACTCAGTGTGTTCCAGACACCAAGCACTCAGTGCATTCCAGGCACCGAGCAATCAGTGTCTTCTGGGAACCGAGAACTCAGTGTGTTTCGCGCACCGACCACACAGTGTGTTCCAGACACCGAGCACTCAGTGTGTTCCAGACACCGAGCACTGAGCGCGTTCCAGACACCGAACACTCAGCGTGTTCCAGACACCGAGCACTCAGCGTGTTCCAAACACCGAGCACTCAGCGCGTTTCAGACACCAAGCACTCATCACGTTCCAAACCCCGAGCACTCAGCGCGTTCCAGACACGTAGCACTCAGAGTGTTCCAGACACCGAACACTCAGCGTATTCCAGACACCGAGCACTCAGCGCGCTCCAGACACCAAACACTCAGTCTGTTCGAGACATCAAGCACTCAGCGTATTCCAGACAATGAGCATTCAGTGCGTTCTGGGAAACGAGAAATCAGAGTGTTTCGTGCACCGACCACACAGTGTGGTCTAGACACCGAGAACTCAGTGTGTTCCTGGAACTGAGAACTCAGTGTGTTTCAGACACCGAGAACTCAGTCTCTTCCAGACACCGAGCACTCAATGTGTTCCAGACACCGAGCACTCAGTGAGTTCCAGACACCGAGCACTCAGCGTATTCCAGACACCGAGCACTCAGCGTGCTCCTGACACTGAGTACTCAGTGTGTTCCAGACACCGAGCACTGAGCGTGTTCCCGACACCGAGCACTCAGTACGTTTCAGACACCGAGCACTCAGTCTGTTCAAGACACCGAGCACCCCGTCTGTTCCAGACACCGAGCACTCCATCTGTTCGAGACACCGAGCAATCAGTGTGTTCCGGGAACTGAACACTCAGCACGTTCCAGACACCGAGCACTCAGTCTGTTTGTGGCACCAAGCACTCAGTGTGTTCCAGATACTGAGCACTCAGTGTGTTCCAGACACCGAGCACCCCGTCTGTTCCAGACACCGAGCACTCCATCTGTTCGAGACACCGAGCAATCAGTGTGTTCCGGGAACTGAGCACTCAGCACGTTCCAGACACCGAGCACTCAGCACGTTCCAGACACCGAGCACTCAGTCTGTTTGTGGCACCGAGCACTCAGTGTGTTCCAGATACTGAGCACTCAGTGTATTCCAGACACCGAGCACTCAGTGTGTTCTCAGTACCGAGCACTCAGTGTGTTCCAGACACCGAGCACTGAGCGCATTCGAGACCCCGACCACTCATCGCGTTCCAGACCAGAGCACTCAGCGCGTTCCAGACGCAGAGCACTCAGCGCTTTCCAGACCCAGAGCACTCAGCGCGTTTCAGACACCGACCACTCAGTGTTTTCCAGACACCGACCACTCAGTATGTTCCAGACACCGAGCACTCAGTGTGTTCCAGACACCGAGCACTCAGTGTGTTCCAGACACCAAGCACTCAGTGCATTCCAGGCACCGAGCAATCAGTGTCTTCCGGGAACCGAGAACTCAGTGTGTTTCGCGCACCGACCACACAGTGTGTTCCAGACACCGAGCACTCAGTGTGTTCCAGACACCAAGCACTGAGCGCGTTCCAGACACCGAACACTCAGCGTGTTCCAAACACCGAGCACTCAGCGCGTTTCAGACACCAAGCACTCATCACGTTCCAAACCCCGATCACTCAGCGCGTTCCAGACACGTAGCACTCAGAGTGTTCCAGACACCGAACACTCAGCGTATTCCAGACACCGAGCACTCAGCGCGCTCCAGACACCAAGCACTCAGTCTGTTCGAGACATCAAGCACTCAGCGTATTCCAGACAATGAGCATTCAGTGCGTTCTGGGAAACGAGAAATCAGAGTGTTTCGTGCACCGACCACATAGTGTGGTCTAGACACCGAGAACTCAGTGTGTTCCTGGAACTGAGAACTCAGTGTGTTTCAGACACCGAGAACTCAGTCTCTTCCAGACACCGAGCACTCAATGTGTTCCAGACACCGAGCACTCAGTGAGTTCCAGACACCGAGCACACAGTCTGTTCCAGACACCGAGCACCCCGTCTGTTCCAGACACCGAGCACTCCATCTGTTCGAGACACCGAGCAATCAGTGTGTTCCGGGAACTGAGCACTCAGCACGTTCCAGACACCGAGCACTCAGCACGTTCCAGACACCGAGCACTCAGTCTGTTTGTGGCACCGAGCACTCAGTGTGTTCCAGACACCGAGCACTCAGTGTGTTCTCAGTACCGACCACTCAGTGTGTTCCAGACACCGAGCACTGAGCGCATTCGAGACCCCGAGCACTCATCGCGTTCCAGACCCGGAGCACTCAGCGCGTTCCAGACGCAGAGCACTCAGCGCTTTCCAGACCCAGAGCACTCAGCGCGTTTCAGACACCGAGCACTCAGTGCTTTCCAGACACCGAGCACTCAGCGCGTTCCAGACACCGTGCACTCAGCGTGTTCCAGACACCGAGCACTCAGCGCGTTCCAGACACCGAACACTCAGCGCGTTCCAGACACCAACCACTCAGTGTGTTCCAGACACCGACCATTCAGTATGTTCCAGACACCGAGCACTCAGTGTGTTACAGACACCGAGCACTCAGTGTGTTCCAGACACCAAGCACTCAGTGCGTTCCACGCACCGAGCAATCAGTGTCTTCCGGGAACCGAGAACTCAGTGTGTTTCGCACACCGGCCACGCAGTGTGTTCCAGACACCGAGCACTCAGCGCATTCCAGACACCGAACACTCAGCGCATTCCAGACACCGACCACTCAGTGTGTTCCAGACACCGAGCACTCAGTCTGATCGAGACATCAAGCACTCAGCGTATTCCAGACAACGAGCAATCAGTGCGTTCTGGGAACCGAGAAATCAGAGTGTTTCGTGCACTGACCACACAGTGTGGTCTAGACACCGAGAACTCAGTGTGTTCCTGGAACTGAGAACTCAGTGTGTTTCAGACACTGAGAACTCGGTCTCTTCCAGATACCAAGCACTCAGTGTGTTCCAGACACCGAGCACTCAGTGTGTTCCAGACACCGAGCACTCAGTGTGTTCCGGGAACCGAGAACTCAGTGTGTTTCGCGCACTGACCACGCAGTGTGTTCCAGATACCGAGCACTCTGTGTGTTCCAGACTCCGAGCACTGAGCGCGTTCCAAACACCGAGCACTCAGCGCGTTTCAGACACCAAGCACTCATCACGTTCCAGACCCCGAGCATTCAGCGCATTCCAGACACTGAGCACTCTGTCAGACCAGACACTGAGCACTCAGTCTGTTCGAGACATCGAGCACTCAGCATATTCCAGACACCTAGCACTCAGCGTGCTCCAGACACCTAGCACTCAGCGTGTTCCAGACACCGAGCACTGAGCGTGTTCCCGACACCGAGCACTCAGTATGTTTCAGACACCGAGCACTCAGTCTGTTCCAGACACCGAGCACACAGTCTGTTCCAGACACCGAGCACTCCATCTGTTCGAGACACCGAGCACTCAGTGTGTTCCGGGAACTGAGCACTCAGCACGTTCCAGACACTGAGCACTCAGTCTGTTTGTGGCACCGAGCACTCAGTGTGTTCCAGATACTGAGCACTCAGTGTGTTCCAGACACCGAGCACTCAGTGTGTTCTCAGTACCGAGCACTCAGTGTGTTCCAGACACCGAGCACTGAGCGCATTCGAGACCCCGAGCACTCATCGCGTTCCAGACCCGGAGCACTCAGCGCGTTCCAGACGCAGAGCACTCAGCGCTTTCCAGACCCAGAGCACTCAGCGCGTTTCAGACACCGAGCACTCAGTGCGTTCCAGACACCGAGCACTCAGCGCGTTCCAGACACCGAGCACTCAGCGCGTTCCAGACACCGAACACTCAGCGCGTTCCAGACACCAACCACTCAGTGTGTTCCAGACACCGACCATTCAGTATGTTCCAGACACCGAGCACTCAGTGTGTTCCAGACACCGAGCACTCAGTGTGTTCCAGACACCAAGCACTCAGTGCGTTCCAGGCACCGAGCAATCAGTGTCTTCCGGGAACCGAGAACTCAGTGTGTTTCGCACACCGACCACGCAGTGTGTTCCAGACACCGAGCACTCAGCGCATTCCAGACACAGAACACTCAGCGCGTTCCAGACACCGACCACTCAGTGTGTTCCAGACACCGAGCACTCAGTCTGTTCGAGACATCAAGCACTCAGCGTATTCCAGACAATGAGCAATCAGTGCGTTCTGTGAACCGAGAAATCAGAGTGCTTCGTGCACTGACCACACAGTGTGGTCTAGACACCGAGAACTCAGTGTGTTCATGGAACTGAGAACTCAGTGTCTTTCAGACACCGAGAACTCAGTCTCTTCCAGACACCGAGCACTCAATGTGTTCCAGACACCGAGCACTCAGTGAGTTCCAGACACCGAGCACTCAGTGTGTTCCAGATACTGAGCACTCAGTGTGTTCCAGACACCGAGCACTCAGTGTGTTCTCAGTACCGAGCACTCAGTGTGTTCCAGACACCGAGCACTGAGCGCATTCGAGACCCCGAGCACTCATCGCGTTCCAGACCCGGAGCACTCAGCGCGTTCCAGACGCAGAGCACTCAGCGCTTTCCAGACCCAGAGCACTCAGCGCGTTTCAGACACCGAGCACTCAGTGCGTTCCAGACACCGAGCACTCAGCGCGTTCCAGACACCGAGCACTCAGCGCGTTCCAGACACCGAACACTCAGCGCGTTCCAGACACCAACCACTCAGTGTGTTCCAGACACCGACCATTCAGTATGTTCCAGACACCGAGCACTCAGTGTGTTCCAGACACCGAGCACTCAGTGTGTTCCAGACACCAAGCACTCAGTGCGTTCCAGGCACCGAGCAATCAGTGTCTTCCGGGAACCGAGAACTCAGTGTGTTTCGCACACCGACCACGCAGTGTGTTCCAGACACCGAGCACTCAGCGCATTCCAGACACAGAACACTCAGCGCGTTCCAGACACCGACCACTCAGTGTGTTCCAGACACCGAGCACTCAGTCTGTTCGAGACATCAAGCACTCAGCGTATTCCAGACAATGAGCAATCAGTGCGTTCTGTGAACCGAGAAATCAGAGTGCTTCGTGCACTGACCACACAGTGTGGTCTAGACACCGAGAACTCAGTGTGTTCATGGAACTGAGAACTCAGTGTCTTTCAGACACCGAGAACTCAGTCTCTTCCAGACACCGAGCACTCAATGTGTTCCAGACACCGAGCATTCAGTGAGTTCCAGACACCGAGCACTCAGTGTGTTCCAGACACCGAGCACTCAGCGTATTCCAGACACCGAGCACTCAGCGTGCTCCTGACACTGAGCACTCAGCGTGTGCCAGACACCGAGCACTCAGCGTATTCCAGACACCGAGCACTCAGCGTGCTCCTGACACTGAGCACTCAGCGTGTTCCAGACACCGAGCACTGAGCGTGTTCCCGACACCGAGCACTCTGTATGTTTCAGACACCGAGCACTCAGTCTGTTCCAGACACCGAGCACACAGTCTGTTCCAGACACCGAGCACTCCATCTGTTCGAGACACCGAGCACTCAGTGTGTTCCGGGAACTGAGCACTCAGCACGTTCCAGACACCGAGCACTCAGTCTGTTTGTGGCACCGAGCACTCAGTGTGTTCCAGATACTGAGCACTCAGTGTGTTCCAGACACCGAGCACTCAGTGTGTTCTCAGTACCGACCACTCTGTGTTCCAGACACCGAGCACTGAGTGCATTCGAGACCCCGAGCACTCATCGCGTTCCAGACCCGGAGCACTCAGCGTGTTCCAGACACAGAGCACTCAGCGCTTTCCAGACCCAGAGCACTCAGCGCGTTCCAGACACCGAGCACTCAGCGCATTCCAGACACCGAGCAATCAGTGTCTTCCGGGAACCGAGAACTCATTGTGTTTCGCGCACCGACCACGCAGTGTGTTCCAGACACCGAGCACTCAGCGCATTCCAGACACCGAACACTCAGCGCGTTCCAGACACCGACCACTCAGCGTATTCCAGACACCTAGCACTCAGCGTATTCCAGACACCTAGCACTCAGCGTGTTCCAGATACCGAGCACTGAGCGTGTTCCCGACACCGAACTCTCAGCGCGTTCCAGACACCGAGCACTCATCACGTTCCAGACCCCGAGCACTCAACGTATTCCAGACACCGAGCACTCAGTGCGTTCCAGACACTGAGCACTCTGTCAGTTCCAGACACCGAGCACTCAGTCTGTTCGAGACATCGAGCACTCAGCGTATTCCAGACTCTGAGCACTGAGCGTGTTTTACCGACACCGAGCACTCAGCGCGTTCCAGACGCCGAGCACTCAGCGTGTTCTGGAAACCGAACACTCAGCGTGTTTCAGGCACCGATCACTCAGTGTGTTCCAGACACTAAGCATCAGTGTGTTCTTGGTAGCGACCACTCAGTGTTTTCCAGACAGCGAGCACTCAGTCTGTTCCATGCACCGAGCACTCAGTCTGTTCCATACACCAACCACTCAGTGTGTTACAGAGACCGACCACTCAGTGTGTTCCAGACACCGAGCACTAAGTATGTTCCAGACACCGAGCACTCAGTGCGTTTCAGGCACCGAGCAATCAGTGTGTTCCGGGAACCGAGAACTCAGTGTGTTCCAGACACCGAGCACTCAGTGTGTTCCAGACACCGAGCACTCAGTGAGTTCCAGACACCTAGCACTCAGCGTACTCCAGACACCTAGCATTCAGCGTGTTCCAGACACCGAGCACTGAGCGTGTTCCCGACACCAAACACACAGCGCGTTCCAGACGCCGAGCACTCAGCGTGTTCTGGAACCGAACACTCAGCGTGTTTCAGGCACCGATCACTCAGTGTGTTCCAGACACCGAGCATCAGTGTGTTCCTGGTACCCGACCACTCAGTGTGTTCCAGACACCGAGCACTCAGTCTTTTCCATGCACCGAGCACTCAGTCTGTTCCATACACCGACCACTCAGTGTATTCCAGACACCGAGCACTCAGTGCGTTTCAGGCACCGAGCAATCAGTGTGTTCCGGGAACCGAGAACTCAGTGTGTTCTGGAAACCGAACACTCAGTCTGTTCCATACACCGACCACTCAGTGTGTTCCAGACACCGAGCACTCAGTGTGTTTCAGGCACCGAGCAACCAGTGTGTTCCGGGAACCGAGAACTCAGTGTGTTTCGCGCACTGACCACGCAGTGTGTTCCAGACACCGAGCACTCTGTGTGTTCCAGACTCCGAGCACTGAGCGCGTTCCAAACACCGAGCACTCAGTGCGTTTCAGACACCGAGCACTCATCACGTTCCAGACCCCGAGCACTCAGCGCATTCCAGAGACGGAGCACTCAGAGCGTTCCAGACACCGAACACTCAGCGTATTCCAGACACTGAGCACTCAGCGCGTTCCAGACACTGAGCACTCTGTCAGTTCCAGACACCGAGCACTCAGTTTGTTTGAGACATCGAGCACTCAGCGTATTCCAGACACCTAGCACTGAGCGTGCTCCAGACACCGAGCACTCAGCGTGTTCCAGAAACCGAGCACTGAGCGTGTTCCCGACACCGAGCACTCAGCGCATTCCAGACGCCGAGCGCTCAGTCTGTTCGAGACACCGAGCACTTAGCATGTTCTGGAAACCGAACACTCAGCGTCTTTCAAGCGCCGATCACTCAGTGTGCTCCAGACACCAAGCATCAGTGTGTTCCTGGTACCGACCACTCAGTGTGTTCCAGACACCGAGCACTCAGTCTTATCCATACACCGAGCACTCAGTGTGTTCCAGACACCGAGCACTCAGTGTGTTCCTGACACCGAGCACTCAGTATGTTCCAGACACTGAGGACTCAGTGCGTTTAAGGCATCGAGCGATCAGTGTGTTCCGGGATCCGAGAACTCAGTGTGTTTCGCGCACCGACCACGCAGTGTGTTCCAGGCACCGACCACTCAGTGTGTTCCAGACACCGAGCACTGAGCGCGTTCCAGACACGAAGCACTGAGCGCGTTCCAGACACGAAGCACTGAGCGCGTTCCAAACACCGAGCACTCAGCGCGTTCCAAACACCGAGCACTCAGCGCGTTTCAGACACCGAGCACTCATCACGTTCTAAACCCCGAGCACTCAGCGCGTTCCAGACACGTAGCACTCAGAGCGTTCCAGACACCGAACACTCAGCGTATTCCAGACACCGAGCACTCAGTCGGTTTGAGACATCAAGCACTCAGCGTATTCCAGACAACGAGCAATAAGTGCGTTCTGGGAACGGATAAATCAGAGTGTTTCCTGCACCGACCACACAGTGTGGTCTAGACACCGAGAAATCAGTGTGTTCCTGGAACTGAGAACGCAGTCTCTTCCAGACACCGAGCACTCAGTGAGTTCCAGACACCGAGCACTCAGTGAGTTCCAGACACCGAGCACTCAGTGTGCTCCAGACAGCGAGCACTCAGCGTATTCCAGACACCGAGCACTCAGCGTGCTCCTGACACTGAGCACTCAGTGTGTTCCAGACACCGAGCACTGAGCGTGTTCCCGACACCGAGAACTCAGTATGTTTCTGACGCCGAGCACTCAGTCTGTTCAAGACACCGAGCACTCAGCGTGTTCTGGAAACTGAACACTCAGCGTGTTTCAGGCACCGATCACTCAGTGTGTTCCAGACACCGAGCATCAGTGTGTTCCTGGTACCAACCACTCAGTGTGTTCCAGACACCGAGCACTTAGTCTGTTCCATGCACCGAGCACTCAGTCTGTTCCATACACCGACCACTCAGTGTGTTCCAGACACCGAGCACTCAGTGCGTTTCAGGCACCGAGCAATCAGTGTGTTCCGGGAACCGAGAACTCAGTGTGTTTCGCGGACTGACCACGCAGTGTGTTCCAGACACCGAGCACTCTGTGTGTTCCAGACTCCGAGCACTGAGCGCGTTCCAAACACCGAGCACTCAGTGCGTTTCAGACACCGAGCACTCATCAAGTTCCAGACCCCGAGCACTCAGCGCATTCCAGAGACGGAGCACTCAGAGCGTTCCAGACACCGAACACTCAGCGTATTCCAGACACTGAGCACTCAGCGCATTCCAGACACTGAGCACTCTGTCAGTTCCAGACACCGAGCACTCAGTTTGTTTGAGACATCGAGCACTCAGCGCATTCCAGACGCCGAGCACTCAGTCTGTTCGAGACACCGAGCACTTAGCATGTTCTGGAAACCGAACACTCAGCGTGTTTCAGGAGCCGATCACTCAGTGTGCTCCAGACACCAAGCATCAGTGTGTCCCTGGTACCGACCACTCAGTGTGTTCCAGACACCGAGCACTCAGTCTTTTCCATACACCGAGCACTCAGTCTGTTCCATACACCGACCACTCAGCGTGTTCCAGACACAGAGCACTCAGTGTTTTCCAGACACCGAGCACTCAGTATGTTCCAGACACCGAGCACTCAGTATGTTCCAGACACCGAGCACTCAGTGCGTTTAAGGCATTGAGCAATCAGTGTGTTCCGGAATCCGAGAACTCAGTGTGTTTCGCGCACCGACCACGCAGTGTGTTCCAGGCACCGACCACGCAGTGTGTTCCAGACACCGAGCACTGAGCGCGTTCCAGACACGAAGCACTGAGCGCGTTCCAGACACCGAGCACTCAGCGCGTTCCAAACACCGAGCACTCAGCGCGTTCCAAACACCGAGCACTCAGCGCGTTTCAGACACCGAGCACTCATCACGTTCCAAACCCCGAGCACTCAGCGCATTCCAGACACGTAGCACTCAGAGCGTTCCAGACACCGAACACTCAGCGTATTCCAGACACCGAGCAGTCAGCGCGTTCCAGACACAGAGCACTCAGTCTGTTTGAGACATCAAGCACTCAGCGTATTCCAGACAACGAGCAATCAGTGCGTTCTGGGAACCGAGAAATCAGAGTGTTTCCTGCACCGACCACACAGTGTGGTCTAGACACCGAGAAATCAGTGTGTTCCTGGAACTGAGAACTCAGTGTGTTTCAGACACCGAGAACTCAGTCTCTTCCAGACACCGAGCACTCAGTGAGCTCCAGACACCGAGCACTCAGTAAGTTCCAGACACCGAGCACTCAGTGAGTTCCAGACACCGAGCACTCAGCGTATTCCAGACACCGAGCACTCAGCGTGCTCCTGACACTGAGCACTCAGCGTGTTCCAGACACCGTGTACTGAGCGTGTTCCCGACACCGAGCACTCAGTATGTTTCAGACACCGAGCACTCAATCTGTTCCAGACACCGAGCACACAGTCTGTTCCAGACACCGAGCACTCCGTCTGTTCCAGACACCGAGCACTTCATCTGTTCGAGACACTGAGCACTTAGTGTGTTCCGGGAACTGAGCACTCAGCACGTTCCAGACACCGAGCACTCAGTCTGTTTGTGGCACCGAGCACTCAGTGTGTTCCAGGCACCGAGCACTGAGCGCATTCGAGACCCCGAGCACTCATCGCGTTCCAGACCCGGAGCATTCAGCGCGTTCCAGACGCAGAGCACTCAGCGCTTTCCAGACCCAGAGCACTCAGCGCGTTTCAGACACCGAGCACTCAGTGCGTTCCAGACACCGAGCACTCAGCGCGTTCCAGACACCGAGCACTCAGCGTGTTCCAGACACCGAGCACTCAGCGCGTTCCAGACACCAACCACTCAGTGTGTTCCAGACACCGACCATTCAGTATGTTCCAGACACCGAACACTCAGTGTGTTCCAGACACCGAGCACTCAGTGTGTTCCAGACACCAAGCACTCAGTGCGTTCCAGGCACCGAGCAATCAGTGTCTTCCGGGAACCGAGAACTCAGTGTGTTTCGCACACCGACCACGCAGTGTGTTCCAGACACCGAGCACTCAGCGCATTCCGGACACCGAACACTCAGCGCGTTCCAGACACCGACCACTCAGTGTGTTCCAGACACCGAGCACTCAGTCTGTTCGAGACATCAAGCACTCAGCGTATTCCAGACAACAAGCAATCAGTGCGTTCTGGGAACCGAGAAATCAGAGTGTTTCGTGCACTGACCACACAGTGTGGTCTAGACACCGAGAACTCAGTGTGTTCCTGGAACTGAGAACTCATTGTGTTTCAGACACCGAGAACTCAGTCTCTTCCAGACACCGAGCACTCAGCGTGCTCCTGACACTGAGCACTCAGCGTGTTCCAGACACCGAGCACTCAGCGTATTCCGGACACCGAGCACTCAGCGTGCTCCTGACACTGAGCACTCAGCGTGTTCCAGACACCGAGCACTGAGCGTGTTCCCGACACCGAGCACTCAGTATGTTTCAGACACCGAGCACTCAGTCTGTTCCAGACACCGAGCACACAGTCTGTTCCAGACACCGAGCACTCCATCTGTTCGAGACACCGAGCACTCAGTGTGTTCCGGGAACTGAGCACTCAGCACATTCCAGACACCGAGCACTCAGTCTGTTTGCGGCACCGAGCACTCAGTATGTTCCAGACACCGAGCACTCAGTATGTTCCAGACACCGAGCACTCAGTATGTTCCAGACACGGAGCACTCAGTGCGTTTAAGGCATTGAGCAATCAGTGTGTTCCGGGATCCGAGAACTCAGTGTATTTCGCGCACCGACCACGCAGTGTGTTCCAGACACTGAGCACTCAGTGTGTTCCAGACACCGAGCACTGAGCGCGTTCCAGACACGAAGCACTGAGCGCGTTCCAGACACCGAGCACTCAGCGCGTTCCAAACACCGAGCACTCAGCGCGTTTCAGACACCGAGCACTCATCACGTTCCAAACCCCGAGCACTCAGCGCGTTCCAGACACGTAGCACTCAGAGCGTTCCAGACACCGAACACTCAGTCTGTTTGAGACATCAAGCACTCAGCGTATTCCAGACAACGAGCAATCAGTGCGTTCTGGGAACCGAGAAATCAGAGTGTTTCCTGCACCGACCACACAGTGTGGTCTAGACACCGAGAAATCAGTGTGTTCCTGGAACTGAGAACTCAGTGTGTTTCAGACACCGAGTACTCAGTGTGTTCCAGACACCGAGCACTCAGCGTATTCCAGACACCGAGCACTCAGCGTGCTCCTGACACTGAGCACTCAGCGTGTTCCAGACACCAAGCACTCAGCGTGTTCCAGACACCGAGCACTGAGCGTGTTCCCGACACCGAGCACTCAGTATGTTTCAGACACCGAGCACTCAATCTGTTCCAGACACCGAGCACACAGTCTGATCCAGACACCGAGCACTCCGTCTGTTCCAGACACCGAAAACTCCATCTGTTCGAGACACCGAGCACTCAGTGTGTTCCGGGAGCTGAGCACTCAGCATGTTCCAGACACCGAGCACTCAGTGTGTTCCCAGTACCGACCACTCAGTGTGTTCCAGACACCGAGCACTGAGTGCATTCGAGACCCCGAGCACTCATCGCGTTCCAGACCCGGAGCACTCAGCGCGTTCCAGACACAGAGCACTCAGCGTTTTCCAGACCCAGAGCACTCAGCGCGTTCCAGACACCGAGCACTCAGCGCGTTCCAGACACTGAGCACTCAGTGTTTTCCAGACACCGACCACTCAGTGTGTTCGAGACACCGAGCACTCAGTGTGTTCCAGGCACCGAGCACTCAGTGTGTTCCAGAAACCAACCACTCAGTGCGTTCCAGGCACCGAGCAATCAGTGTCTTCCGGGAACCAACAACTCAGTGTGTTTCGCGCACCGACCACGCAGTGTGTTCCAGACACCGAACACACAGCGCGTTCCAGACACCGACCACTCAGTGTTTTCCAGACACCGACCACTCAGTATGTTCCAGACACCGAGCACTCAGTGTGTTCCAGACACCGAGCACTCAGTGTGTTCCAGACACCGAGCACTCAGTGTGTTCCAGACACCAAGCACTCAGTGCGTTCCAAGCACCGAGCAATCAGTGTCTTCCGGGAACCGAGAACTCAGTGTGTTTCGCGCACCGACCACGCAGTGTGTTCCAGACACCGAGCACTCAGTGTGTTCCAGACACCGAGCACTGAGCGCGTACCAGACACGAAGCACTGAGCGCGTTCCAGACACCGAGCACTCAGCGCGTTCCAAACACCGAGCACTCAGCGCGTTCCAGACACGTAGCACTCAGAGCGTTCCAGACACCGAACACTCAGTCTGTTTGAGACATCAAGCACTCAGCGTATTCCAGACAACGAGCAATCAGTGCGTTCTGGGAACCGAGAAATCAGAGTGTTTCCTGCACCGACCACACAGTGTGGTCTAGACACCGAGAAATCAGTGTGTTCCTGGAACTGAGAACTCAGTGTGTTTCAGACACCGAGCACTCAGTGTGTTCCAGACACCGAGCACTCAGCGTATTCCAGACACCGAGCACTCAGCGTGCTCCTGACACTGAGCACTCAGCGTGTTCCAGACACCGAGCACTCAGCGTGTTCCAGACACCGAGCACTGAGCGTGTTCCCGACACCGAGCACTCAGTATGTTTCAGACACCGAGCACTCAATCTGTTCCAGACACCGAGCACACAGTCTGTTCCAGACACCGAGCACTCCGTCTGTTCCAGACACCGAGCACTCCATCTGTTCGAGACACCGAGCACTCAGTGTGTTCCGGGAACTGAGCACTCAGCATGTTCCAGACACCGAGCACTCAGTGTGTTCCCAGTACCGACCACTCAGTGTGTTCCAGACACCGAGCACTGAGTGCATTCGAGACCCCGAGCACTCATCGCGTTCCAGACCCGGAGCACTCAGCGCGTTCCAGACACAGAGCACTCAGCGTTTTCCAGACCCAGAGCACTCAGCGCGTTCCAGACACCGAGCACTCAGCGCGTTCCAGACACTGAGCACTCAGTGTTTTCCAGACACCGACCACTCAGTGTGTTCGAGACACCGAGCACTCAGTGTGTTCCAGACACCGAGCACTCAGTGTGTTCCAGACATCAACCACTCAGTGCGTTCCAGGCACCGAGCAATCAGTGTCTTCCGGGAACCAAGAACTCAGTGTGTTTCGCGCACCGACCACGCAGTGTGTTCCAGACACCGAACACACAGCGCGTTCCAGACACGGACCACTCAGTGTTTTCCAGACACCGACCACTCAGTATGTTCCAGACACCGAGCACTCAGTGTGTTCCAGACACCGAGCACTCAGTGTGTTCCAGACACCAAGCACTCAGTGCATTCCAGGCACCGAGCAATCAGTGTCTTCCGGGAACCGAGAACTCAGTGTGTTTCGCGCACCGACCACACAGTGTGTTCCAGACACCGAGCACTCAGTGTGTTCCAGACACCGAGCACTGAGCGCGTTCCAGACACCGAACACTCAGCGTGTTCCAGACACCGAGCACTCAGCGTGTTCCAAACACCGAGCACTCAGCGCGTTTCAGACACCAAGCACTCATCACGTTCCAAACCCCGAGCACTCAGCGCGTTCCAGACACGTAGCACTCAGAGCGTTCCAGACACCGAACACTCAGCGTATTCCAGACACCGAGCACTCAGCGCGCTCCAGACACCAAGCACTCAGTCTGTTCGAGACATCAAGCACTCAGCGTATTCCAGACAATGAGCATTCAGTGCGTTCTGGGAAACGAGAAATCAGAGTGTTTCGTGCACCGACCACACAGTGTGGTCTAGACACCGAGAACTCAGTGTGTTCCTGGAACTGAGAACTCAGTGTGTTTCAGACACCGAGAACTCAGTCTCTTCCAGACACCGAGCACTCAATGTGTTCCAGACACCGAGCACTCAGTGAGTTCCAGACACCGAGCACTCAGCGTATTCCAGACACCGAGCACTCAGCGTGCTCCTGACACTGAGCACTCAGTGTGTTCCAGACACCGAGCACTGAGCGTGTTCCCGACACCGAGCACTCAGTACGTTTCAGACACCGAGCACTCAGTCTATTCAAGACACCGAGCACACAGTCTGTTCCAGACACCGAGCACCCCGTCTGTTCCAGACACCGAGCACTCCATCTGTTCGAGACACCGAGCAATCAGTGTGTTCCGGGAACTGAACACTCAGCACGTTCCAGACACCGAGCACTCAGTCTGTTTGTGGCACCAAGCACTCAGTGTGTTCCAGATACTGAGCACTCAGTGTGTTCCAGACACCGAGCACCCCGTCTGTTCCAGACACCGAGCACTCCATCTGTTCGAGACACCGAGCAATCAGTGTGTTCCGGGAACTCAGCACTCAGCACGTTCCAGACACCGAGCACTCAGTGTGTTCCAGACACCGAGCACTCAGTGTGTTCCGGGAACCGAGAACTCAGTGTGTTTCGCGCACTGACCACGCAGTGTGTTCCAGATACCGAGCACTCTGTGTGTTCCAGACTCCGAGCACTGAGCGCGTTCCAAACACCGAGCACTCAGCGCGTTTCAGACACCAAGCACTCATCACGTTCCAGACCCCGAGCATTCAGCGCATTCCAGACACTGAGCACTCTGTCAGACCAGACACTGAGCACTCAGTCTGTTCGAGACATCGAGCACTCAGCATATTCCAGACACCTAGCACTCAGCGTGCTCCAGACACCTAGCACTCAGCGTGTTCCAGACACCGAGCACTGAGCGTGTTCCCGACACCGAGCACTCAGTATGTTTCAGACACCGAGCACTCAGTCTGTTCCAGACACCGAGCACACAGTCTGTTCCAGACACCGAGCACTCCATCTGTTCGAGACACCGAGCACTCAGTGTGTTCCGGGAACTGAGCACTCAGCACGTTCCAGACACTGAGCACTCAGTCTGTTTGTGGCACCGAGCACTCAGTGTGTTCCAGATACTGAGCACTCAGTGTGTTCCAGACACCGAGCACTCAGTGTGTTCTCAGTACCGAGCACTCAGTGTGTTCCAGACACCGAGCACTGAGCGCATTCGAGACCCCGAGCACTCATCGCGTTCCAGACCCGGAGCACTCAGCGCGTTCCAGACGCAGAGCACTCAGCGCTTTCCAGACCCAGAGCACTCAGCGCGTTTCAGACACCGAGCACTCAGTGCGTTCCAGACACCGAGCACTCAGCGCGTTCCAGACACCGAGCACTCAGCGCGTTCCAGACACCGAACACTCAGCGCGTTCCAGACACCAACCACTCAGTGTGTTCCAGACACCGACCATTCAGTATGTTCCAGACACCGAGCACTCAGTGTGTTCCAGACACCGAGCACTCAGTGTGTTCCAGACACCAAGCACTCAGTGCGTTCCAGGCACCGAGCAATCAGTGTCTTCCGGGAACCGAGAACTCAGTGTGTTTCGCACACCGACCACGCAGTGTGTTCCAGACACCGAGCACTCAGCGCATTCCAGACACAGAACACTCAGCGCGTTCCAGACACCGACCACTCAGTGTGTTCCAGACACCGAGCACTCAGTCTGTTCGAGACATCAAGCACTCAGCGTATTCCAGACAATGAGCAATCAGTGCGTTCTGTGAACCGAGAAATCAGAGTGCTTCGTGCACTGACCACACAGTGTGGTCTAGACACCGAGAACTCAGTGTGTTCATGGAACTGAGAACTCAGTGTCTTTCAGACACCGAGAACTCAGTCTCTTCCAGACACCGAGCACTCAATGTGTTCCAGACACCGAGCACTCAGTGAGTTCCAGACACCGAGCACTCAGTGTGTTCCAGACACCGAGCACTCAGCGTATTCCAGACACCGAGCACTCAGCGTGCTCCTGACACTGAGCACTCAGCGTGTGCCAGACACCGAGCACTCAGCGTATTCCAGACACCGAGCACTCAGCGTGCTCCTGACACTGAGCACTCAGCGTGTTCCAGACACCGAGCACTGAGCGTGTTCCCGACACCGAGCACTCTGTATGTTTCAGACACCGAGCACTCAGTCTGTTCCAGACACCGAGCACACAGTCTGTTCCAGACACCGAGCACTCCATCTGTTCGAGACACCGAGCACTCAGTGTGTTCCGGGAACTGAGCACTCAGCACGTTCCAGACACCGAGCACTCAGTCTGTTTGTGGCACCGAGCACTCAGTGTGTTCCAGATACTGAGCACTCAGTGTGTTCCAGACACCGAGCACTCAGTGTGTTCTCAGTACCGACCACTCTGTGTTCCAGACACCGAGCACTGAGTGCATTCGAGACCCCGAGCACTCATCGCGTTCCAGACCCGGAGCACTCAGCGTGTTCCAGACACAGAGCACTCAGCGCTTTCCAGACCCAGAGCACTCAGCGCGTTCCAGACACCGAGCACTCAGCGCATTCCAGACACCGAGCAATCAGTGTCTTCCGGGAACCGAGAACTCATTGTGTTTCGCGCACCGACCACGCAGTGTGTTCCAGACACCGAGCACTCAGCGCATTCCAGACACCGAACACTCAGCGCGTTCCAGACACCGACCACTCAGCGTATTCCAGACACCTAGCACTCAGCGTATTCCAGACACCTAGCACTCAGCGTGTTCCAGATACCGAGCACTGAGCGTGTTCCCGACACCGAACTCTCAGCGCGTTCCAGACACCGAGCACTCATCACGTTCCAGACCCCGAGCACTCAACGTATTCCAGACACCGAGCACTCAGTGCGTTCCAGACACTGAGCACTCTGTCAGTTCCAGACACCGAGCACTCAGTCTGTTCGAGACATCGAGCACTCAGCGTATTCCAGACTCTGAGCACTGAGCGTGTTTTACCGACACCGAGCACTCAGCGCGTTCCAGACGCCGAGCACTCAGCGTGTTCTGGAAACCGAACACTCAGCGTGTTTCAGGCACCGATCACTCAGTGTGTTCCAGACACTAAGCATCAGTGTGTTCTTGGTAGCGACCACTCAGTGTTTTCCAGACAGCGAGCACTCAGTCTGTTCCATGCACCGAGCACTCAGTCTGTTCCATACACCAACCACTCAGTGTGTTACAGAGACCGACCACTCAGTGTGTTCCAGACACCGAGCACTAAGTATGTTCCAGACACCGAGCACTCAGTGCGTTTCAGGCACCGAGCAATCAGTGTGTTCCGGGAACCGAGAACTCAGTGTGTTCCAGACACCGAGCACTCAGTGTGTTCCAGACACCGAGCACTCAGTGAGTTCCAGACACCTAGCACTCAGCGTACTCCAGACACCTAGCATTCAGCGTGTTCCAGACACCGAGCACTGAGCGTGTTCCCGACACCAAACACACAGCGCGTTCCAGACGCCGAGCACTCAGCGTGTTCTGGAAACCGAACACTCAGCGTGTTTCAGGCACCGATCACTCAGTGTGTTCCAGACACCGAGCATCAGTGTGTTCCTGGTACCGACCACTCAGTGTGTTCCAGACACCGAGCACTCAGTCTTTTCCATGCACCGAGCACTCAGTCTGTTCCATACACCGACCACTCAGTGTATTCCAGACACCGAGCACTCAGTGCGTTTCAGGCACCGAGCAATCAGTGTGTTCCGGGAACCGAGAACTCAGTGTGTTCTGGAAACCGAACACTCAGTCTGTTCCATACACCGACCACTCAGTGTGTTCCAGACACCGAGCACTCAGTGTGTTTCAGGCACCGAGCAACCAGTGTGTTCCGGGAACCGAGAACTCAGTGTGTTTCGCGCACTGACCACGCAGTGTGTTCCAGACACCGAGCACTCTGTGTGTTCCAGACTCCGAGCACTGAGCGCGTTCCAAACACCGAACACTCAGTGCGTTTCAGACACCGAGCACTCATCACGTTCCAGACCCCGAGCACTCAGCGCATTCCAGAGACGGAGCACTCAGAGCGTTCCAGACACCGAACACTCAGCGTATTCCAGACACTGAGCACTCAGCGCGTTCCAGACACTGAGCACTCTGTCAGTTCCAGACACCGAGCACTCAGTTTGTTTGAGACATCGAGCACTCAGCGTATTCCAGACACCTAGCACTGAGCGTGCTCCAGACACCGAGCACTCAGCGTGTTCCAGAAACCGAGCACTGAGCGTGTTCCCGACACCGAGCACTCAGCGCATTCCAGACGCCGAGCGCTCAGTCTGTTCGAGACACCGAGCACTTAGCATGTTCTGGAAACCGAACACTCAGCGTCTTTCAAGCGCCGATCACTCAGTGTGCTCCAGACACCAAGCATCAGTGTGTTCCTGGTACCGACCACTCAGTGTGTTCCAGACACCGAGCACTCAGTCTTATCCATACACCGAGCACTCAGTGTGTTCCAGACACCGAGCACTCAGTGTGTTCCTGACACCGAGCACTCAGTATGTTCCAGACACTGAGGACTCAGTGCGTTTAAGGCATCGAGCGATCAGTGTGTTCCGGGATCCGAGAACTCAGTGTGTTTCGCGCACCGACCACGCAGTGTGTTCCAGGCACCGACCACTCAGTGTGTTCCAGACACCGAGCACTGAGCGCGTTCCAGACACGAAGCACTGAGCGCGTTCCAGACACGAAGCACTGAGCGCGTTCCAAACACCGAGCACTCAGCGCGTTCCAAACACCGAGCACTCAGCGCGTTCCAAACACCGAGCACTCAGCGCGTTTCAGACACCGAGCACTCATCACGTTCTAAACCCCGAGCACTCAGCGCGCTCCAGACACGTAGCACTCAGAGCGTTCCAGACACCGAACACTCAGCGTATTCCAGACACCGAGCACTCAGTCGGTTTGAGACATCAAGCACTCAGCGTATTCCAGACAACGAGCAATAAGTGCGTTCTGGGAACGGATAAATCAGAGTGTTTCCTGCACCGACCACACAGTGTGGTCTAGACACCGAGAAATCAGTGTGTTCCTGGAACTGAGAACTCAGTCTCTTCCAGACACCGAGCACTCAGTGAGTTCCAGACACCGAGCACTCAGTGAGTTCCAGACACCGAGCACTCAGTGTGCTCCAGACAGCGAGCACTCAGCGTATTCCAGACACCGAGCACTCAGCGTGCTCCTGACACTGAGCACTCAGTGTGTTCCAGACACCGAGCACTGAGCGTGTTCCCGACACCGAGAACTCAGTATGTTTCTGACGCCGAGCACTCAGTCTGTTCAAGACACCGAGCACTCAGCGTGTTCTGGAAACTGAACACTCAGCGTGTTTCAGGCACCGATCACTCAGTGTGTTCCAGACACCGAGCATCAGTGTGTTCCTGGTACCAACCACTCAGTGTGTTCCAGACACCGAGCACTTAGTCTGTTCCATGCACCGAGCACTCAGTCTGTTCCATACACCGACCACTCAGTGTGTTCCAGACACCGAGCACTCAGTGCGTTTCAGGCACCGAGCAATCAGTGTGTTCCGGGAACCGAGAACTCAGTGTGTTTCGCGCACTAACCACGCAGTGTGTTCCAGACACCGAGCACTCTGTGTGTTCCAGACTCCGAGCACTGAGCGCGTTCCAAACACCGAGCACTCAGTGCGTTTCAGACACCGAGCACTCATCAAGTTCCAGACCCCGAGCACTCAGCGCATTCCAGAGACGGAGCACTCAGAGCGTTCCAGACACCGAACACTCAGCGTATTCCAGACACTGAGCACTCAGCGCATTCCAGACACTGAGCACTCTGTCAGTTCCAGACACCGAGCACTCAGTTTGTTTGAGACATCGAGCACTCAGCGTATTCCAGACACCTAGCACTGAGCGTGCTCCAGACACCGAGCACTCAGCGTGTTCCAGAAACCGAGCACTGAGAGTGTTCCCGACACCGAGCACTCAGCGCATTCCAGACGCCGAGCACTCAGTCTGTTCGAGACACCGAGCACTTAGCATGTTCTGGAAACCGAACACTCAGCGTGTTTCAGGAGCCGATCACTCAGTGTGCTCCAGACACCAAGCATCAGTGTGTCCCTGGTACCGACCACTCAGTGTGTTCCAGACACCGAGCACTCAGTCTTTTCCATACACCGAGCACTCAGTCTGTTCCATACACCGACCACTCAGCGTGTTCCAGACACAGAGCACTCAGTGTGTTCCAGACACCGAGCACTCAGTATGTTCCAGACACCGAGCACTCAGTATGTTCCAGACACCGAGCACTCAGTGCGTTTAAGGCATTGAGCAATCAGTGTGTTCCGGAATCCGAGAACTCAGTGTGTTTCGCGCACCGACCACGCAGTGTGTTCCAGGCACCGACCACGCAGTGTGTTCCAGACACCGAGCACTGAGCGCGTTCCAGACACGAAGCTCTGAGCGCGTTCCAGACACCGAGCACTCAGCGCGTTCCAAACACCGAGCACTCAGCGCGTTCCAAACACCGAGCACTCAGCGCGTTTCAGACACCGAGCACTCATCACGTTCCAAACCCCGAGCACTCAGCGCATTCCAGACACGTAGAACTCAGAGCGTTCCAGACACCGAACACTCAGCGTATTCCAGACACCGAGCAGTCAGCGCGTTCCAGACACAGAGCACTCAGTCTGTTTGAGACATCAAGCACTCAGCGTATTCCAGACAACGAGCAATCAGTGCGTTCTGGGAACCGAGAAATCAGAGTGTTTCCTGCACCGACCACACAGTGTGGTCTAGACACCGAGAAATCAGTGTGTTCCTGGAACTGAGAACTCAGTGTGTTTCAGACACCGAGAACTCAGTCTCTTCCAGACACCGAGCACTCAGTGAGTTCCAGACACCGAGCACTCAGTAAGTTCCAGACACCGAGCACTCAGTGAGTTCCAGACACCGAGCACTCAGCGTATTCCAGACACCGAGCACTCAGCGTGCTCCTGACACTGAGCACTCAGCGTGTTCCAGACACCGTGTACTGAGCGTGTTCCCGACACCGAGCACTCAGTATGTTTCAGACACCGAGCACTCAATCTGTTCCAGACACCGAGCACACAGTCTGTTCCAGACACCGAGCACTCCGTCTGTTCCAGACACCGAGCACTTCATCTGTTCGAGACACTGAGCACTTAGTGTGTTCCGGGAACTGAGCACTCAGCACGTTCCAGACACCGAGCACTCAGTCTGTTTGTGGCACCGAGCACTCAGTGTGTTCCAGGCACCGAGCACTGAGCGCATTCGAGACCCCGAGCACTCATCGCGTTCCAGACCCGGAGCATTCAGCGCGTTCCAGACGCAGAGCACTCAGCGCTTTCCAGACCCAGAGCACTCAGCGCGTTTCAGACACCGAGCACTCAGTGCGTTCCAGACACCGAGCACTCAGCGCGTTCCAGACACCGAGCACTCAGCGTGTTCCAGACACCGAGCACTCAGCGCGTTCCAGACACCAACCACTCAGTGTGTTCCAGACACCGACCATTCAGTATGTTCCAGACACCGAACACTCAGTGTGTTCCAGACACCGAGCACTCAGTGTGTTCCAGACACCAAGCACTCAGTGCGTTCCAGGCACCGAGCAATCAGTGTCTTCCGGGAACCGAGAACTCAGTGTGTTTCGCACACCGACCACGCAGTGTGTTCCAGACACCGAGCACTCAGCGCATTCCGGACACCGAACACTCAGCGCGTTCCAGACACCGACCACTCAGTGTGTTCCAGACACCGAGCACTCAGTCTGTTCGAGACATCAAGCACTCAGCGTATTCCAGACAACAAGCAATCAGTGCGTTCTGGGAACCGAGAAATCAGAGTGTTTCGTGCACTGACCACACAGTGTGGTCTAGACACCGAGAACTCAGTGTGTTCCTGGAACTGAGAACTCATTGTGTTTCAGACACCGAGAACTCAGTCTCTTCCAGACACCGAGCACTCAGCGTGCTCCTGACACTGAGCACTCAGCGTGTTCCAGACACCGAGCACTCAGCGTATTCCGGACACCGAGCACTCAGCGTGCTCCTGACACTGAGCACTCAGCGTGTTCCAGACACCGAGCACTGAGCGTGTTCCCGACACCGAGCACTCAGTATGTTTCAGACACCGAGCACTCAGTCTGTTCCAGACACCGAGCACACAGTCTGTTCCAGACACCGAGCACTCCATCTGTTCGAGACACCGAGCACTCAGTGTGTTCCGGGAACTGAGCACTCAGCACATTCCAGACACCGAGCACTCAGTCTGTTTGCGGCACCGAGCACTCAGTGTGTTCCAGACACCGAGCACTCAGTATGTTCCAGACACCGAGCACTCAGTATGTTCCAGACACGGAGCACTCAGTGCGTTTAAGGCATTGAGCAATCAGTGTGTTCCGGGATCCGAGAACTCAGTGTATTTCGCGCACCGACCACGCAGTGTGTTCCAGACACTGAGCACTCAGTGTGTTCCAGACACCGAGCACTGAGCGCGTTCCAGACACGAAGCACTGAGCGCGTTCCAGACACGAAGCACTCAGCGCGTTCCAAACACCGAGCACTCAGCGCGTTTCAGACACCGAGCACTCATCACGTTCCAAACCCCGAGCACTCAGCGCGTTCCAGACACGTAGCACTCAGAGCGTTCCAGACACCGAACACTCAGTCTGTTTGAGACATCAAGCACTCAGCGTATTCCAGACAACGAGCAATCAGTGCGTTCTGGGAACCGAGAAATCAGAGTGTTTCCTGCACCGACCACACAGTGTGGTCTAGACACCGAGAAATCAGTGTGTTCCTGGAACTGAGAACTCAGTGTGTTTCAGACACCGAGTACTCAGTGTGTTCCAGACACCGAGCACTCAGCGTATTCCAGACACCGAGCACTCAGCGTGCTCCTGACACTGAGCACTCAGCGTGTTCCAGACACCAAGCACTCAGCGTGTTCCAGACACCGAGCACTGAGCGTGTTCCCGACACCGAGCACTCAGTATGTTTCAGACACCGAGCACTCAATCTGTTCCAGACACCGAGCACACAGTCTGATCCAGACACCGAGCACTCCGTCTGTTCCAGACACCGAAAACTCCATCTGTTCGAGACACCGAGCATCAGTGTGTTCCGGGAGCTGAGCACTCAGCATGTTACAGACACCGAGCACTCAGTGTGTTCCCAGTACCGACCACTCAGTGTGTTCCAGACACCGAGCACTGAGTGCATTCGAGACCCCGAGCACTCATCGCGTTCCAGACCCGGAGCACTCAGCGCGTTCCAGACACAGAGCACTCAGCGTTTTCCAGACCCAGAGCACTCAGCGCGTTCCAGACACCGAGCACTCAGCGCGTTCCAGACACTGAGCACTCAGTGTTTTCCAGACACCGACCACTCAGTGTGTTCGAGACACCGAGCACTCAGTGTGTTCCAGGCACCGAGCACTCAGTGTGTTCCAGACACCAACCACTCAGTGCGTTCCAGGCACCGAGCAATCAGTGTCTTCCGGGAACCAACAACTCAGTGTGTTTCGCGCACCGACCACGCAGTGTGTTCCAGACACCGAACACACAGCGCGTTCCAGACACCGACCACTCAGTGTTTTCCAGACACCGACCACTCAGTATGTTCCAGACACCGAGCACTCAGTGTGTTCCAGACACCGAGCACTCAGTGTGTTCCAGACACCGAGCACTCAGTGTGTTCCAGACACCAAGCACTCAGTGCGTTCCAAGCACCGAGCAATCAGTGTCTTCCGGGAACCGAGAACTCAGTGTGTTTCGCGCACCGACCACGCAGTGTGTTCCAGACACCGAGCACTCAGTGTGTTCCAGACACCGAGCACTGAGCGCGTACCAGACACGAAGCACTGAGCGCGTTCCAGACACCGAGCACTCAGCGCGTTCCAAACACCGAGCACTCAGCGCGTTTCAGACACCGAGCACTCATCACGTTCCAAACCCCGAGCACTCAGCGCGTTCCAGACACGTAGCACTCAGAGCGTTCCAGACACCGAACACTCAGTCTGTTTGAGACATCAAGCACTCAGCGTATTCCAGACAACGAGCAATCAGTGCGTTCTGGGAACCGAGAAATCAGAGTGTTTCCTGTACCGACCACACAGTGTGGTCTAGACACCGAGAAATCAGTGTGTTCCTGGAACTGAGAACTCAGTGTGTTTCAGACACCGAGCACTCAGTGTGTTCCAGACACCGAGCACTCAGCGTATTCCAGACACCGAGCACTCAGCGTGCTCCTGACACTGAGCACTCAGCGTGTTCCAGACACCGAGCACTCAGCGTGTTCCAGACACCGAGCACTGAGCGTGTTCCCGACACCGAGCACTCAGTATGTTTCAGACACCGAGCACTCAATCTGTTCCAGACACCGAGCACACAGTCTTTTCCAGACACCGAGCACTCCGTCTGTTCCAGACACCGAGCACTCCATCTGTTCGAGACACCGAGCACTCAGTGTGTTCCGGGAACTGAGCACTCAGCATGTTACAGACACCGAGCACTCAGTGTGTTCCCAGTACCGACCACTCAGTGTGTTCCAGACACCGAGCACTGAGTGCATTCGAGACCCCGAGCACTCATCGCGTTCCAGACCCGGAGCACTCAGCGCGTTCCAGACACAGAGCACTCAGCGTTTTCCAGACCCAGAGCACTCAGCGCGTTCCAGACACCGAGCACTCAGCGCGTTCCAGACACTGAGCACTCAGTGTTTTCCAGACACCGACCACTCAGTGTGTTCGAGACACCGAGCACTCAGTGTGTTCCAGACACCGAGCACTCAGTGTGTTCCAGACATCAACCACTCAGTGCGTTCCAGGCACCGAGCAATCAGTGTCTTCCGGGAACCAAGAACTCAGTGTGTTTCGCGCACCGACCACGCAGTGTGTTCCAGACACCGAACACACAGCGCGTTCCAGACACGGACCACTCAGTGTTTTCCAGACACCGACCACTCAGTATGTTCCAGACACCGAGCACTCAGTGTGTTCCAGACACCGAGCACTCAGTGTGTTCCAGACACCAAGCACTCAGTGCATTCCAGGCACCGAGCAATCAGTGTCTTCCGGGAACCGAGAACTCAGTGTGTTTCGCGCACCGACCACACAGTGTGTTCCAGACACCGAGCACTCAGTGTGTTCCAGACACCGAGCACTGAGCGCGTTCCAGACACCGAACACTCAGCGTGTTCCAGACACCGAGCACTCAGCGTGTTCCAAACACCGAGCACTCAGCGCGTTTCAGACACCAAGCACTCATCACGTTCCAAACCCCGAGCACTCAGCGCGTTCCAGACACGTAGCACTCAGAGCGTTCCAGACACCGAACACTCAGCATATTCCAGACACCGAGCACTCAGCGCGCTCCAGACACCAAGCACTCAGTCTGTTCGAGACATCAAGCACTCAGCGTATTCCAGACAATGAGCATTCAGTGCGTTCTGGGAAACGAGAAATCAGAGTGTTTCGTGCACCGACCACACAGTGTGGTCTAGACACCGAGAACTCAGTGTGTTCCTGGAACTGAGAACTCAGTGTGTTTCAGACACCGAGAACTCAGTCTCTTCCAGACACCGAGCACTCAATGTGTTCCAGACACCGAGCACTCAGTGAGTTCCAGACACCGAGCACTCAGCGTATTCCAGACACCGAGCACTCAGCGTGCTCCTGACACTGAGCACTCAGTGTGTTCCAGACACCGAGCACTGAGCGTGTTCCCGACACCGAGCACTCAGTACGTTTCAGACACCGAGCACTCAGTCTGTTCAAGACACCGAGCACACAGTCTGTTCCAGACACCGAGCACCCCGTCTGTTCCAGACACCGAGCACTCCATCTGTTCGAGACACCGAGCAATCAGTGTGTTCCGGGAACTGAACACTCAGCACGTTCCAGACACCGAGCACTCAGCACGTTCCAGACACCGAGCACTCAGCACGTTCCAGACACCGAGCACTCAGTCTGTTTGTGGCACCGAGCACTCAGTGTGTTCCAGATACTGAGCACTCAGTGTATTCCAGACACCGAGCACTCAGTGTGTTCTCAGTACCGAGCACTCAGTGTGTTCCAGACACCGAGCACTGAGCGCATTCGAGACCCCGAGCACTCATCGCGTTCCAGACCCAGAGCACTCAGCGCGTTCCAGACGCAGAGCACTCAGCGCTTTCCAGACCCAGAGCACTCAGCGCGTTTCAGACACCGACCACTCAGTGTTTTCCAGACACCGACCACTCAGTATGTTCCAGACACCGAGCACTCAGTGTGTTCCAGACACCGAGCACTCAGTGTGTTCCAGACACCAAGCACTCAGTGCATTCCAGGCACCGAGCAATCAGTGTCTTCCGGGAACCGAGAACTCAGTGTGTTTCGCGCACCGACCACACAGTGTGTTCCAGACACCGAGCACTCAGTGTGTTCCAGACACCGACCACTGAGCGCGTTCCAGACACCGAACACTCAGCGTGTTCCAGACACCGAGCACTCAGCGCGTTCCAAACACCGAGCACTCAGCGCGTTTCAGACACCAAGCACTCATCACGTTCCAAACCCCGAGCACTCAGCGCGTTCCAGACACGTAGCACTCAGAGTGTTCCAGACACCGAACACTCAGCGTATTCCAGACACCGAGCACTCAGCGCGCTCCAGACACCAAGCACTCAGTCTGTTCGAGACATCAAGCACTCAGCGTATTCCAGACAATGAGCATTCAGTGCGTTCTGGGAAACGAGAAATCAGAGTGTTTCGTGCACCGACCACACAGTGTGGTCTAGACACCGAGAACTCAGTGTGTTCCTGGAACTGAGAACTCAGTGTGTTTCAGACACCGAGAACTCAGTCTCTTCCAGACACTGAGCACTCAATGTGTTCCAGACACCGAGCACTCAGTGAGTTCCAGACACCGAGCACTCAGCGTATTCCAGACACCGAGCACTCAGCGTGCTCCTGACACTGAGCACTCAGTGTGTTCCAGACACCGAGCACTGAGCGTGTTCCCGACACCGAGCACTCAGTACGTTTCAGACACCGAGCACTCAGTCTGTTCAAGACACCGAGCACACAGTCTGTTCCAGACACCGAGCACCCCGTCTGTTCCAGACACCGAGCACTCCATCTGTTCGAGACACCGAGCAATCAGTGTGTTCCGGGAACTGAGCACTCAGCACGTTCCAGACACCGAGCACTCAGCACGTTCCAGACACCGAGCACTCAGTCTGTTTGTGGCACCGAGCACTCAGTGTGTTCCAGATACTGAGCACTCAGTGTATTCCAGACACCGAGCACTCAGTGTGTTCTCAGTAACGACCACTCAGTGTGTTCCAGACACCGAGCACTGAGCGCATTCGAGACCCCGAGCACTCATCGCGTTCCAGACCCGGAGCACTCAGCGCGTTCCAGACGCAGAGCACTCAGCGCTTTCCAGACCCAGAGCACTCAGCGCGTTTCAGACACCGAGCACTCAGTGCGTTCCAGACACCGAGCACTCAGCGCGTTCCAGACACCGTGCACTCAGCGTGTTCCAGACACCGAGCATTCAGCGCGTTCCAGACACCGAACACTCAGCGCTTTCCAGACACCAACCACTCAGTGTGTTCCAGACACCGACCATTCAGTATGTTCCAGACACCGAGCACTCAGTGTGTTACAGACACCGAGCACTCAGTGTGTTCCAGACACCAAGCACTCAGTGCGTCCAATGCACCGAGCAATCAGTGTCTTCCGGGAACCGAGAACTCAGTGTGTTTCGCGCACCGACCACGCAGTGTGTTCCAGACACCGAGCACTCAGCGCATTCCAGACACCGAACACTCAGCGCATTCCAGACACCGACCACTCAGTGTGTTCCAGACACCGAGCACTCAGTCTGTTCGAGACATCAAGCACTCAGCGTATTCCAGACAACGAGCAATCAGTGCGTTCTGGGAACCGAGAAATCAGAGTGTTTCGTGCACTGACCACACAGTGTGGTCTAGACACCGAGAACTCAGTGTGTTCCTGTAACTGAGATCTCAGTGTGTTTCAGACACTGAGAACTCGGTCTCTTCCAGATACCAAGCACTCAGTGTGTTCCAGACACCGAGCACTCAGTGTGTTCCAGACACCGAGCACTCAGTGTGTTCCGGGAACCGAGAACTCAGTGTGTTTCGCGCACTGACCACGCAGTGTGTTCCAGATACCGAGCACTCTGTGTGTTCCAGACTCCGAGCACTGAGCGCGTTCCAAACACCGAGCACTCAGCGCGTTTCAGACACCAAGCACTCATCACGTTCCAGACCCCGAGCATTCAGCGCATTCCAGACACTGAGCACTCTGTCAGACCAGACACTGAGCACTCAGTCTGTTCGAGACATCGAGCACTCAGCATATTCCAGACACCTAGCACTCAGCGTGCTCCAGACACCTAGCACTCAGCGTGTTCCAGACACCGAGCACTGAGCGTGTTCCCGACACCGAGCACTCAGTATGTTTCAGACACCGAGCACTCAGTCTGTTCTAGACACCGAGCACACAGTCTGTTCCAGACACCGAGCACTCCATCTGTTCGAGACACCGAGCACTCAGTGTGTTCCGGGAACTGAGCACTCAGCACGTTCCAGACACTGAGCACTCAGTCTGTTTGTGGCACCGAGCACTCAGTGTGTTCCAGATACTGAGCACTCAGTGTGTTCCAGACACCGAGCACTCAGTGTGTTCTCAGTACCGACCACTCAGTGTGTTCCAGACACCGAGCACTGAGCGCATTCGAGACCCCGAGCACTCATCGTGTTCCAGACCCGGAGCACTCAGCGCGTTCCAGACACAGAGCACTCAGCGCTTTCCAGACCCAGAGCACACAGTCTGTTCCAGACACCGAGCACTCCATCTGTTCGAGACACCGAGCACTCAGTGTGTTCCGGGAACTGAGCACTCAGCACGTTCCAGACACCGAGCACTCAGCACGTTCCAGACACCGAGCACTCAGTCTGTTTGTGGCACCGAGCACTCAGTGTGTTCCAGATACTGAGCACTCAGTGTGTTCCAGACACCGAGCAGTCAGTGTGTTCTCAGTACCGAGCACTCAGTGTGTTCCAGACACCGAGCACTGAGCGCATTCGAGACCCCGAGCACTCATCGCGTTCCAGACCCGGAGCACTCAGCGCGTTCCAGACGCAGAGCACTCAGCGCTTTCCAGACCCAGAGCACTCAGCGCGTTTCAGACACCGAGCACTCAGTGCGTTCCAGACACCGAGCACTCAGCGCGTTCCAGACACCGAGCACTCAGCGCGTTCCAGACACCGAACACTCAGCGCGTTCCAGACACCAACCACTCAGTGTGTTCCAGACACCGACCATTCAGTATGTTCCAGACACCGAGCACTCAGTGTGTTCCAGACACCAAGCACTCAGTGCGTTCCAGGCACCGAGCAATCAGTGTCTTCCGGGAACCGAGAACTCAGTGTGTTTCGCACACCGACCACGCAGTGTGTTCCAGACACCGAGCACTCAGCGCATTCCAGACACAGAACACTCAGCGCGTTCCAGACACCGACCACTCAGTGTGTTCCAGACACCGAGCACTCAGTCTGTTCGAGACATCAAGCACTCAGCGTATTCCAGACAATGAGCAATCAGTGCGTTTTGTGAACCGAGAAATCAGAGTGCTTCGTGCACTGACCACACAGTGTGGTCTAGACACCGAGAACTCAGTGTGTTCATGGAACTGAGAACTCAGTGTCTTTCAGACACCGAGAACTCAGTCTCTTCCAGACACCGAGCACTCAATGTGTTCCAGACACCGAGCACTCAGTGAGTTCCAGACACCGAGCACTCAGTGTGTTCCAGACACCGAGCACTCAGCGTATTCCAGACACCGAGCACTCAGCGTGCTCCTGACACTGAGCACTCAGCGTGTGCCAGACACCGAGCACTCAGCGTATTCCAGACACCGAGCACTCAGCGTATTCCAGACACCGAGCACTCAGCGTGCTCCTGACACTGAGCACTCAGCGTGTTCCAGACACCGAGCACTGAGCGTGTTCCCGACACCGAGCACTCTGTATGTTTCAGACACCGAGCACTCAGTCTGTTCCAGACACCGAGCACACAGTCTGTTCCAGACACCGAGCACTCCATCTGTTCGAGACACCGAGCACTCAGTGTGTTCCGGGAACTGAGCACTCAGCACGTTCCAGACACCGAGCACTCAGTCTGTTTGTGGCACCGAGCACTCAGTGTGTTCCAGATACTGAGCACTCAGTGTGTTCCAGACACCGAGCACTCAGTGTGTTCTCAGTACCGACCACTCTGTGTTCCAGACACCGAGCACTGAGTGCATTCGAGACCCCGAGCACTCATCGCGTTCCAGACCCGGAGCACTCAGCGTGTTCCAGACACAGAGCACTCAGCGCTTTCCAGACCCAGAGCACTCAGCGCGTTCCAGACACCGAGCACTCAGCGCATTCCAGACACCGAGCAATCAGTGTCTTCCGGGAACCGAGAACTCATTGTGTTTCGCGCACCGACCACGCAGTGTGTTCCAGACACCGAGCACTCAGCGCATTCCAGACACCGAACACTCAGCGCGTTCCAGACACCGACCACTCAGCGTATTCCAGACACCTAGCACTCAGCGTATTCGAGACCCCGAGCACTCATCGCGTTCCAGACCCGGAGCACTCAGCGCGTTCCAGACACAGAGCACTCAGCGCTTTCCAGACCCAGAGCACTCAGCGCGTTCCAGACACCGAGCACTCAGCGCATTCCAGACACCGAGCAATCAGTGTCTTCCGGGAACCGAGAACTCATTGTGTTTCGCGCACCGACCACGCAGTGTGTTCCAGACACCGAGCACTCAGCGCATTCCAGACACCGAACACTCAGCGCGTTCCAGACACCGACCACTCAGCGTATTCCAGACACCTAGCACTCAGCGTGTTCCAGATACCGAGCACTGAGCGTGTTCCCGACACCGAACTCTCAGCGCGTTCCAGACACCGAGCACTCATCACGTTCCAGACCCCGAGCACTCAACGTATTCCAGACACCGAGCACTCAGTGCGTTCCAGACACTGAGCACTCTGTCAGTTCCAGACACCGAGCACTCAGCGTATTCCAGACTCTGAGCACTGAGCGTGTTTTACCGACACCGAGCACTCAGCGCGTTCCAGACGCCGAGCACTCAGCGTGTTCTGGAAACCGAACACTCAGCGTGTTTCAGGCACCGATCACTCAGTGTGTTCCAGACACTAAGCATCAGTGTGTTCTTGGTAGCGACCACTCAGTGTTTTCCAGACAGCGAGCACTCAGTCTGTTCCATGCACCGAGCACTCAGTCTGTTCCATACACCAACCACTCAGTGTGTTACAGAGACCGACCACTCAGTGTGTTCCAGACACCGAGCACTAAGTATGTTCCAGACACCGAGCACTCAGTGCGTTTCAGGCACCGAGCAATCAGTGTGTTCCGGGAACCGAGAACTCAGTGTGTTCCAGACACCGAGCACTCAGTGTGTTCCAGACACCGAGCACTCAGTGAGTTCCAGACACCTAGCACTCAGCGTACTCCAGACACCTAGCATTCAGCGTGTTCCAGACACCGAGCACTGAGCGTGTTCCCGACACCAAACACACAGCGCGTTCCAGACGCCGAGCACTCAGCGTGTTCTGGAAACCGAACACTCAGCGTGTTTCAGGCACCGATCACTCAGTGTGTTCCAGACACCGAGCATCAGTGTGTTCCTGGTACCGACCACTCAGTGTGTTCCAGACACCGAGCACTCAGTCTTTTCCATGCACCGAGCACTCAGTCTGTTCCATACACCGACCACTCAGTGTATTCCAGACACCGAGCACTCAGTGCGTTTCAGGCACCGAGCAATCAGTGTGTTCCGGGAACCGAGAACTCAGTGTGTTCTGGAAACCGAACACTCAGCGTGTTTCAGGCACCGATCACTCAGTGTGTTCTAGACACCGAGCATCAGTGTGTTCCTGGTACCAACCACTCAGTGTGTTCCAGACACCGAGCACTCAGTCTGTTCCATGCACCGAGCACTCAGTCTGTTCCATACACCGACCACTCAGTGTGTTCCAGACACCGAGCACTCAGTGCGTTTCAGGCACCGAGCAATCAGTGTGTTCCGGGAACCGAGAACTCAGTGTGTTTCGCGCACTGACCACGCAGTGTGTTCCAGACACCGAGCACTCTGTGTGTTCCAGACTCCGAGCACTGAGCGCGTTCCAAACACCGAGCACTCAGTGCGTTTCAGACACCGAGCACTCATCACGTTCCAGACCCCGAGCACTCAGCGCATTCCAGAGACGGAGCACTCAGAGCGTTCCAGACACCGAACACTCAGCGTATTCCAGACACTGAGCACTCAGCGCATTCCAGACACTGAGCACTCTGTCAGTTCCAGACACCGAGCACTCAGTTTGTTTGAGACATCGAGCACTCAGCGTATTCCAGACACCTAGCACTGAGCGTGCTCCAGACACCGAGCACTCAGCGTGTTCCAGAAACCGAGCACTGAGCGTGTTCCCGACACCGAGCACTCAGCGCATTCCAGACGCCGAGCGCTCAGTCTGTTCGAGACACCGAGCACTTAGCATGTTCTGGAAACCGAACACTCAGCGTCTTTCAAGCGCCGATCACTCAGTGTGCTCCAGACACCAAGCATCAGTGTGTTCCTGGTACCGACCACTCAGTGTGTTCCAGACACCGAGCACTCAGTCTTTTCCATACACCGAGCACTCAGTGTGTTCCAGACACCGAGCACTCAGTGTGTTCCTGACACCGAGCACTCAGTATGTTCCAGACACCGAGCACTCAGTGCGTTTAAGGCATCGAGCGATCAGTGTGTTCCGGGATCCGAGAACTCAGTGTGTTTCGCGCACCGACCACGCAGTGTGTTCCAGGCACCGACCACTCAGTGTGTTCCAGACACCGAGCACTGAGCGCGTTCCAGACACGAAGCACTGGGCGCGTTCCAGACACGAAGCACTGAGCGCGTTCCAGACACCGAGCACTCAGCGCGTTCCAAACACCGAGCACTCAGCGCGTTCTAAACCCCGAGCACTCAGCGCGTTCCAGACACGTAGCACTCAGAGCGTTCCAGACACCGAACACTCAGCGTATTCCAGACACCGAGCACTCAGTCTGTTTGAGACATCAAGCACTCAGCGTATTCCAGACAACGAGCAATAAGTGCGTTCTGGGAACCGAGAAATCAGAGTGTTTCCTGCACCGACCACACAGTGTGGTCTAGACACCGAGAAATCAGTGTGTTCCTGGAACTGAGAACTCAGTCTCTTCCAGACACCGAGCACTCAGTGAGTTCCAGACACCGAGCACTCAGTGAGTTCCAGACACCGAGCACTCAGTGTGCTCCAGACAGCGAGCACTCAGCGTATTCCAGACACCGAGCACTCAGCGTGCTCCTGACACTGAGCACTCAGTGTGTTCCAGACGCCGAGCACTGAGCGTGTTCCCGACACCGAGAACTCAGTATGTTTCTGACGCCGAGCACTCAGTCTGTTCAAGACACCGAGCACTCAGCGTGTTCTGGAAACTGAACACTCAGCGTGTTTCAGGCACCGATCACTCAGTGTGTTCCAGACACCGAGCATCAGTGTGTTCCTGGTACCAACCACTCAGTGTGTTCCAGACACCGAGCACTTAGTCTGTTCCATGCACCGAGCACTCAGTCTGTTCCATACACCGACCACTCAGTGCGTTCCAGACACCGAGCACTCAGTGCGTTTCAGGCACCGAGCAATCAGTGTGTTCCGGGAACCGAGAACTCAGTGTGTTTCGCGCACCGACCACGCAGTGTGTTCCAGACACCGAGCACTGAGCGCGTTTAAGGCATCGAGCAATCAATGTCTTCCGGGATCCGAGAACTCAGTGTGTTTCGCGCACCGACCACGCAGTGTGTTCCAGACACCGAGCACTCAGTGTGTTCCAGACACTGAGCACTGAGCGCGTTCCAGACACCGAGCACTGAGCGCGTTCCAGACACCGAGCACTCAGCACGTTCCAGACACCGAGCACTCAGCGTATTCGAGACACCAAGCACTCAGTGTGTTCCAGACACCGAGCACTGAGCGCGTTCCAGACACCGAGCACTGAGCACGTTCCAGACACCGAGCACTCAGCGCGTTCCAGACACCGAGCACTCAGCGTATTCCAGACACCGAGCACTGAGCGTGTTCCCGACACCGAGCACTCAGTATGTATCAGACACCGAGCACTCAGTCTGTTTGAGACATCAAGCACTCAGCGTATTCCAGACAACGAGCAATCAGTGCGCTCTGGGAACCGAGAAATCAGAGTGTTTCCTGCACCGACCACACAGTGTGGTCTAGACACCGAGAAATCAGTGTGTTCCTGGAACTGAGAACTCAGTGTGTTTCAGACACCGAGAACTCAGTCTCTTCCAGACACCGAGCACTCAGTGAGTTCCAGACACCAAGCATCAGTGTGTTCCTGGTACCGACCACTCAGTGTGTTCCAGACACCGAGCACTCAGTCTTTTCCATACACCGAGCACTCAGTCTGTTCCAGACACCGAGCACTCAGTGCGTTTAAGGCATTGAGCAATCAGTGTGTTCCGGAATCCGAGAACTCAGTGTGTTTCGCGCACCGACCACGCAGTGTGTTCCAGGCACCGACCACGCAGTGTGTTCCAGACACCGAGCACTGAGCGCGTTCCAGACACGAAGCACTGAGCGCGTTCCAGACACCGAGCACTCAGCGTGTTCCAAACACCGAGCACTCAGCGCGTTCCAAACACCGAGCACTCAGCGCGTTTCAGACACCGAGCACTCATCACGTTCCAAACCCCGAGCACTCAGCGTATTCCAGACACCGAGCAGTCAGCGCGTTCCAGACACAGAACACTCAGTCTGTTTGAGACATCAAGCACTCAGCGTATTCCAGACAACGAGCAATCAGTGCGTTCTGGGAACCGAGAAATCAGAGTGTTTCCTGCACCGACCACACAGTGTGGTCTAGACACCGAGAAATCAGTGTGTTCCTGGAACTGAGAACTCAGTGTGTTTCAGACACCGAGAACTCAGTCTCTTCCAGACACCGAGCACTCAGTGAGTTCCAGACACCGAGCACTCAGTAAGTTCCAGACACCGAGCACTCAGTGAGTTCCAGACACCGAGCACTCAGCGTATTCCAGACACCGAGCACTCAGCGTGCTCCTGACACTGAGCACTCAGCGTGTTCCAGACACCGTGTACTGAGCGTGTTCCCGACACCGAGCACTCAGTATGTTTCAGACACCGAGCACTCAATCTGTTCCAGACACCGAGCACACAGTCTGTTTCAGACACCGAGCACTCCGTCTGTTCCAGACACCGAGCACATCATCTGTTCGAGACACTGAGCACTTAGTGTGTTCCGGGAACTGAGCACTCAGCACGTTCCAGACACCGAGCACTCAGTCTGTTTGTGGCACCGAGCACTCAGTGTGTTCCAGATACTGAGCACTCAGTGTGTTCCAGACACCGAGCACTCAGTGTGTTCCCAGTACCGAACACTCAGTGTGTTCCAGACACCGAGCACTGAGTGCATTCGAGACCCCGAGCACTCATCGCGTTCCAGACCCGGAGCACTCAGCGCGTTCCAGACACAGAGCACTCAGTGATTTCCAGACCCAGAGAACTCAGCGCGTTCCAGACACCGAGCTCTCAGCGCGTTCCAGACACCGAGCACTCAGCGCGTTCCATACACCGAGCACTCAGCGCGTTCCAGACACCGAGCACTCAGCGCATTCCAGACATCGAACACTCAGCGCGTTCCAGACACCGACCACTCAGTGTGTTCCAGAAGCCGACCACTCAGTGTGTTCCAGACACCGAGCACTCAGTGTGTTCCAGACACCGAGCACTTAGTGTGTTCCAGACACCAAGCACTCAGTGCGTTCCAGGCACCGAGCAATCAGTGTCTTCCGGGAACCGAGAACTCAGTGTGTTTCGCGCACCGACCACGCAGTGTGTTCCAGACACCGAGCACTGAGCGCGTTTAAGGCATCGAGCAATCAATGTCTTCCGGGATCCGAGAACTCAGTGTGTTTCGCGCACCGACCACGCAGTGTGTTCCAGACACCGAGCACTCAGTGTGTTCCAGACACCGAGCACTGAGCGCGTTCCAGACACCGAGCACTCAGCGCGTTCCAGACACCGAGCACTCAGCACGTTCCAGACACCGAGCACTCAGCGTATTCCAGACACCAAGCACTCAGTGTGTTCCAGACACCGAGCACTGAGCGCGTTCCAGACACCGAGCACTGAGCACGTTCCAGACACCGAGCACTCAGCGCGTTCCAGACACCGAGCACTCAGCGTATTCCAGACACCGAGCACTGAGCGTGTTCCCGACACCGAGCACTCAGTATGTATCAGACACCGAGCACTCAGTCTCTTCCAGACACCGAGCACACAGTCTGTTCCAGACACCGAGCACTCCATCTGTTCGAGACACCGAGCACTCAGCGCGTTCCAGACACCGAGCACTCAGCGCGTTCCAGACACCGAGCACTCAGCACATTCCAGACACCGAACACTCAGCGCGTTCCAGACACCAACCACTCAGTGTGTTCCAGACACCGACCATTCAGTATGTTCCAGACACCGAGCACTCAGTGTGTTCCAGACACCGAGCACTCAGTGTGTTCCAGACACCAAGCACTCAGTGCGTTCCAGGCACCAAGCAATCAGTGTCTTCCGGGAACCGAGAACTCAGTGTGTTTCGCGCACCGACCACGCAGTGTGTTCCATACACCGAGCACTCAGTGTGTTCCAGACACCGAGCACTCAGCGCGTTCCAGACACCGAGCACTCAGCGCATTTCAGACACCGAGTACTCATCGCGTTCCAGACCCTGAGCACTCAGAGCATTCCAGACACAGAGCACTCAGAGCGTTTCAGACACCGAGCACTCAGTGAGTTCCAGACACCGAGCACTCAGTGTGTTCAAGACACCGAGCACTCAGTGTATTCCTGGAACCTAGCACTCAGTGTGTTTCAGAGACCGAGCACTCAGTGTGTTCCAGACACCGAGCACTCAGCGTGCTCCTGACACTGAGCACTCAGCGTGTTCCATACACCGAGCACGCAGTCTGTTCCATACACCAACCACTCAGTGTGTTCCAGACACCGAACACTCAGCGTGTTCAAGGCAGCGAGCACTCAGCGTATTCCAGACACCTAGCACTCAGCGTGTTCCAGACACCGAGCACTCAGTGTGTTCCGGACACCGAGCACTCAGTGTGTTCCGGACACCGAGCACTCAGTGTATTCCTGGAACCTAGCACTCAGTGTGTTTCAGACACCGAGCACTCAGTGTGTTCCAGACACCGAGCACTCAGTGAGTTCCATACACCAAGCACTCTGTGTGTTCCAGACTCCGAGCACTGAGCGCGTTCCAGACACCGAGCACTCAGTGAGTTCCTGACACCGAGCACTCAGTATGTTCCAGACACCGAGCACTCAGTGCGTTTAAGGCATCGAGCGATCAGTGTGTTCCGGGATCCGAGAACTCAGTGTGTTTCGCGCACCGACCAGGCAGTGTGTTCCAGGCACCGACCACTCAGTGTGTTCCAGACACCGAGCACTGAGCGCGTTCCAGACACGAAGCACTGAGCGCGTTCCTGACACGAAGCACTGAGCGCGTTCCAAACACCGAGCACTCAGCGCGTTCCAAACACCGAGCACTCAGCGCGTTCTAAACCCCGAGCACTCAGCGCGTTCCAGACACGTAGCACTCAGAGCGTTCCAGACACCGAACACTCAGCGTATTCCAGACACCGAGCACTCAGTCTGTTTGAGACATCAAGCACTCAGCGTATTCCAGACAACGAGCAATAATTGCGTTCTGGGAACCGAGAAATCAGAGTGTTTCCTGCACCGACCACACAGTGTGGTCTAGACACCGAGAAATCAGTGTGTTCCTGGAACTGAGAACTCAGTCTCTTCCAGACACCGAGCACTCAGTGAGTTCCAGACACCGAGCACTCAGTGAGTTCCAGACACCGAGCACTCAGTGTGCTCCAGACAGCGAGCACTCAGCGTATTCCAGACACCGAGCACTCAGCGTGCTCCTGACACTGAGCACTCAGTGTGTTCCAGACGCCGAGCACTGAGCGTGTTCCCGACACCGAGAACTCAGTATGTTTCTGACGCCGAGCACTCAGTCTGTTCAAGACACCGAGCACTCAGCGTGTTCTGGAAACTGAACACTCAGCGTGTTTCAGGCACCGATCACTCAGTGTGTTCCAGACACCGAGCATCAGTGTGTTCCTGGTACCAACCACTCAGTGTGTTCCAGACACCGAGCACTTAGTCTGTTCCATGCACCGAGCACTCAGTCTGTTCCATACACCGACCACTCAGTGTGTTCCAGACACCGAGCACTCAGTGCGTTTCAGGCACCGAGCAATCAGTGTGTTCCGGGAACCGAGAACTCAGTGTGTTTCGCGCACTGACCACGCAGTGTGTTCCAGACACCGAGCACTCTGTGTGTTCCAGACTCCGAGCACTGAGCGCGTTCCAAACACCGAGCACTCAGAGCGTTCCAGACACCGAACACTCAGCGTATTCCAGACACTGAGCACTCAGCGCATTCCAGACACTGAGCACTCTGTCAGTTCCAGACACCGAGCACTCAGTTTGTTTGAGACATCGAGCACTCAGCGTATTCCAGACACCTAGCACTGAGCGTGCTCCAGACACCGAGCACTCAGCGTGTTCCAGAAACCGAGCAGTGAGAGTGTTCCCGGCACCGAGCACTCAGCGCATTCCAGACGCCGAGCACTCAGTCTGTTCGAGACACCGAGCACTTAGCATGTTCTGGAAACCGAACACTCAGCGTGTTTCAGGAGCCGATCACTCAGTGTGCTCCAGACACCAAGCATCAGTGTGTTCCTGGTACCGATCACTCAGTGTGTTCCAGACACCGAGCACTCAGTCTTTTCCATACACCGAGCACTCAGTCTGTTCCATACACCGACCACTCAGCGTGTTCCAGACACCGAGCACTCACTGTGTTCCAGACACCGAGCACTCAGTATGTTCCAGACACCGAGCACTCAGTATGTTCCAGACACCGAGCACTCAGTGCGTTTAAGGCATTGAGCAATCAGTGTGTTCCGGAATCCGAGAACTCAGTGTGTTTCGCGCACCGACCACGCAGTGTGTTCCAGGCACCGACCACGCAGTGTGTTCCAGACACCGAGCACTGAGCGCGTTCCAGACACGAAGCACTGAGCGCGTTCCAGACACCGAGCACTCAGCGCATTCCAAACACCGAGCACTCAGCGCGTTCCAAACACCGAGCACTCAGCGCGTTTCAGACACCGAGCACTCATCACGTTCCAAACCCCGAGCACTCAGCGCATTCCAGACACGTAGCACTCAGAGCGTTCCAGACACCGAACACTCAGCGTATTCCAGACACCGAGCAGTCAGCGCGTTCCAGACACAGAGCACTCAGTCTGTTTGAGACATCAAGCACTCAGCGTTTTCCAGACAACGAGCAATCAGTGCGTTCTGGGAACCGAGAAATCAGAGTGTTTCCTGCACCGACCACACAGTGTGGTCTAGACACCGAGAAATCAGTGTGTTCCTGGAACTGAGAACTCAGTGTGTTTCAGACACCGAGAACTCAGTCTCTTCCAGACACCGAGCACTCAGTGAGTTCCAGACACCGAGCACTCAGTAAGTTCCAGACACCGAGCACTCAGTGAGTTCCAGACACCGAGCACTCAGCGTATTCCAGACACCGAGCACTCAGCGTGCTCCTGACACTGAGCACTCAGCGTGTTCCAGACACCGTGTACTGAGCGTGTTCCCGACACCGAGCACTCAGCACGTTCCAGACACCGAGCACTCAGTCTGTTTGTGGCACCGAGCACTCAGTGTGTTCCAGATACTGAGCACTCAGTGTGTTCCAGACACCGAGCACTCAGTGTGTTCCCAGTACCGAACACTCAGTGTGTTCCAGACACCGAGCACTGAGTGCATTCGAGACCCCGAGCACTCATCGCGTTCCAGACCCGGAGCACTCAGCGCGTTCCAGACACAGAGCACTCAGTGATTTCCAGACCCAGAGAACTCAGCGCGTTCCAGACACCGAGCTCTCAGCGCGTTCCAGACACCGAGCACTCAGCGCGTTGCATACACCGAGCACTCAGCGCGTTCCAGACACCGAGCACTCAGCGCATTCCAGACATCGAACACTCAGCGCGTTCCAGACAATGACCACTCAGTGTGTTCCAGAAGCCGACCACTCAGTGTGTTCCAGACACCGAGCACTCAGTGTGTTCCAGACACCGAGCACTTAGTGTGTTCCAGACACCAAGCACTCAGTGCGTTCCAGGCACCGAGCAATCAGTGTCTTCCGGGAACCGAGAACTCAGTGTGTTTCGCGCACCGACCACGCAGTGTGTTCCAGACACCGAGCACTGAGCGCGTTTAAGGCATCGAGCAATCAATGTGTTCCGGGATCCGAGAACTCAGTGTGTTTCGCGCACCGACCACGCAGTGTGTTCCAGACACCGAGCACTCAGTGTGTTCCAGACACCGAGCACTGAGCGCGTTCCAGACACCGAGCACTGAGCGCGTTCCAGACACCGAGCACTCAGCACGTTCCAGACACCGAGCACTCAGCGTATTCCAGACACCAAGCACTCAGTGTGTTCCAGACACCGAGCACTGAGCGCGTTCCAGACACCGAGCACTGAGCACGTTCCAGACACCGAGCACTCAGCGCGTTCCAGACACCGAGCACTCAGCGTATTCCAGACACCGAGCACTGAGCGTGTTCCCGACACCGAGCACTCAGTATGTATCAGACACCGAGCACTCCATCTGTTCGAGACACCGAGCACTCAGCGCGTTCCTGACACCGAGCACTCAGCGCGTTCCAGACACCGAGCACTCAGCACATTCCAGACACCGAACACTCAGCGCGTTCCAGACACCAACCACTCAGTGTGTTCCAGACACCGACCATTCAGTATGTTCCAGACACCGAGCACTCAGTGTGTTCCAGACACCGAGCACTCAGTGTGTTCCAGACACCAAGCACTCAGTGCGTTCCAGGCACCAAGCAATCAGTGTCTTCCGGGAGCCGAGAACTCAGTGTGTTTCGCGCACCGACCACGCAGTGTGTTCCAGACACCGAGCACTCAGTGTGTTCCAGACACCGAGCACTCAGCGCGTTCCAGACACCGAGCACTCAGCGCATTTCAGACACCGAGTACTCATCGCGTTCCAGACCCTGAGCACTCAGAGCATTCCAGACACAGAGCACTCAGAGCGTTTCAGACACCGAGCACTCAGTGAGTTCCAGACACCGAGCACTCAGTGTGTTCAAGACACCGAGCACTCAGTGTATTCCTGGAACCTAGCACTCAGTGTGTTTCAGAGACCGAGCACTCAGTGTGTTCCAGACACCGAGCACTCAGCGTGCTCCTGACACTGAGCACTCAGCGTGTTCCATACACCGAGCACGCAGTCTGTTCCATACACCAACCACTCAGTGTGTTCCAGACACCGAACACTCAGCGTGTTCAAGGCAGCGAGCACTCAGCGTATTCCAGACACCTAGCACTCAGCGTGTTCCAGACACCGAGCACTCAGTGTGTTCCGGACACCGAGCACTCAGTGTGTTCCGGACACCGAGCACTCAGTGTATTCCTGGAACCTAGCACTCAGTGTGTTTCAGACACCGAGCACTCAGTGTGTTCCAGACACCGAGCACTCAGTGAGTTCCATACACCAAGCACTCTGTGTGTTCCAGACTCCGAGCACTGAGCGCGTTCCAGACACCGAGCACTCAGTGAGTTCCAGACACCGGGCACTCAGTGTGTTCCAGACACCGAGCACTCAGCGTAATCCAGACACCGAGCACTCAGCGTGCTCCTGACACTGGGCACTCAGCGTGTTCCAGATACCGAGCACTGAGCGTGTTCCCGACACCGAGCACTCAGTATGTTTGAGACACCGAGCACTCAGTCTGTTCCAGACACCGAGCACTCAGTCTGTTTGTGGCACCGAGCACTCAGTGTGTTGCAGATACTGAGCACTCATCGCGTTCCAGACCCGGAGCACTCAGCGCGTTTCAGACACAGAGCACTCAGCGCTTTCCAGACACCGAGCACTCAGCGCATTCCAGACACTGAGCACTCAGCGCATTCCAGACACTGAGCACTCAGTCTTTTCGAGACATCAAGCACTCAGCATATTCCAGACACCGAGCACTCAGCGTGCTCCTGACACTGAGCACTCAGTGTGTTCCAGACACCGAGCACTGAGCGTGTTCCCGACACCGAGAACTCATTATGTTTCTGACGCCGAGCACTCAGTCTGTTCAAGACACCGAGCACTCATCGTGTTCTGGAAACTGAACACTCAGCGTGTTTCAGGCACCGATCACTCAGTGTGTTCCAGACACCGAGCACTCAGTGCGTTTCAGGCACCGAGCAATCAGTGTGTTCCTGGTACCAACCACTCAGTGTGTTCCAGACACCGAGCACTTAGTCTGTTCCATGCACCGAGCACTCAGTCTGTTCCATACACCGACCATTCAGTGTGTTCCAGACTCCGAGCACTGAGCGCGTTCCAAACACCGAGCACTCAGTGCGTTTCAGACACCGAGCACTCATCACGTTCCAGACCCCGAGCACTCAGCGCATTCCAGAGACGGAGCACTCAGAGCGTTCCAGACACCGAACACTCAGCGTATTCCAGACACTGAGCACTCAGCGCATTCCAGACACTGAGCACTCTGTCAGTTCCAGACACCGAGCACTCAGTTTGTTTGAGACATCGAGCACTCAGCGTATTCCAGACACCTAGCACTGAGCGTGCTCCAGACACCGAGCACTCAGCGTGTTCCAGAAACCGAGCACTGAGAGTGTTCCCGACACCGAGCACTCAGCGCATTCCAGACGCCGAGCACTCAGTCTGTTCGAGACACCGAGCACTTAGCATGTTCTGGAAACCGAACACTCAGCGTGTTTCAGGCGCCGATCACTCAGTGTGCTCCAGACACCAAGCATCAGTGTGTTCCTGGTACCGACCACTCAGTGTGTTCCAGACACCGAGCACTCAGTCTTTTCCATACACTGAGCACTCAGTCTGTTCCATGCACCGACCACTCAGCGTGTTCCAGACACCGAGCACTTAGTGTGTTCCAGACACCAAGCACTCAGTGCATTCCAGGCACCGAGCAATCAGTGTCTTCCGGGAACCAAGAACTCAGTGTGTTTCGCGCACCGACCACGCAGTGTGTTCCAGACACCGAGCACTCAGCGCATTCCAGACACCGAACACTCAGTGTGTTCCAGACACCGACCACTCAGTATGTTCCAGACACCGAGCACTCAGTGTGTTCCAGACACCGAGCACTCAGTGTGTTCCAGACACCGAGCACTCAGTTCGTTCCAGGCACCGAGCAATCAGTGTCTTCCGGGAACCGAGAACTCAGTGTGTTTCGCGCACCGACCACGCAGTGTGTTCCAGACACCGAGCACTCAGTGTGTTCCAGACTCCGAGCACTGAGCGCGTTCCAGACACCGAGCACTGAGCGCGTTCCAGACACCGAGCACTCAGCACGTTCCAGACACCGAGCACTCAGCGTATTCCAGACACCAAGCACTCAGTGTGTTGCAGACACCGAGCACTGAGCGCGTTCCAGACACCGAGCACTGAGCACGTTCCAGACACCGAGCACTCAGCGCGTTCCAGACACCGAGCACTCAGCGTATTCCAGACACCGAGCACTGAGCGTGTTCCCGACACCGAGCACTCAGTATGTATCAGACACCGAGCACTCCATCTGTTCGAGACACCGAGCACTCAGCGCGTTCCTGACACCGAGCACTCAGCGCGTTCCAGACACCGAGCACTCAGCACATTCCAGACACCGAACACTCAGCGCGTTCCAGACACCAACCACTCAGTGTGTTCCAGACACCGACCATTCAGTATGTTCCAGACACCGAGCACTCAGTGTGTTCCAGACACCGAGCACTCAGTGTGTTCCAGACACCAAGCACTCAGTGCGTTCCAGGCACCAAGCAATCAGTGTCTTCCGGGAGCCGAGAACTCAGTGTGTTTCGCGCACCGACCACGCAGTGTGTTCCAGACACCGAGCACTCAGTGTGTTCCAGACACCGAGCACTCAGCGCGTTCCAGACACCGAGCACTCAGCGCATTTCAGACACCGAGTACTCATCGCGTTCCAGACCCTGAGCACTCAGAGCATTCCAGACACAGAGCACTCAGAGCGTTTCAGACACCGAGCACTCAGTGAGTTCCAGACACCGAGCACTCAGTGTGTTCAAGACACCGAGCACTCAGTGTATTCCTGGAACCTAGCACTCAGTGTGTTTCAGAGACCGAGCACTCAGTGTGTTCCAGACACCGAGCACTCAGCGTGCTCCTGACACTGAGCACTCAGCGTGTTCCATACACCGAGCACGCAGTCTGTTCCATACACCAACCACTCAGTGTGTTCCAGACACCGAACACTCAGCGTGTTCAAGGCAGCGAGCACTCAGCGTATTCCAGACACCTAGCACTCAGCGTGTTCCAGACACCGAGCACTCAGTGTGTTCCGGACACCGAGCACTCAGTGTGTTCCGGACACCGAGCACTCAGTGTATTCCTGGAACCTAGCACTCAGTGTGTTTCAGACACCGAGCACTCAGTGTGTTCCAGACACCGAGCACTCAGTGAGTTCCATACACCAAGCACTCTGTGTGTTCCAGACTCCGAGCACTGAGCGCGTTCGAGACACCGAGCACTCAGTGAGTTCCAGACACCGGGCACTCAGTGTGTTCCAGACACCGAGCACTCAGCGTAATCCAGACACCGAGCACTCAGCGTGCTCCTGACACTGGGCACTCAGCGTGTTCCAGATACCGAGCACTGAGCGTGTTCCCGACACCGAGCACTCAGTATGTTTGAGACACCGAGCACTCAGTCTGTTCCAGACACCGAGCACTCAGTCTGTTTGTGGCACCGAGCACTCAGTGTGTTGCAGATACTGAGCACTCATCGCGTTCCAGACCCGGAGCACTCAGCGCGTTTCAGACACAGAGCACTCAGCGCTTTCCAGACACCGAGCACTCAGCGCATTCCAGACACTGAGCACTCAGCGCATTCCAGACACTGAGCACTCAGTCTTTTCGAGACATCAAGCACTCAGCATATTCCAGACACCGAGCACTCAGCGTGCTCCTGACACTGAGCACTCAGTGTGTTCCAGACACCGAGCACTGAGCGTGTTCCCGACACCGAGAACTCATTATGTTTCTGACGCCGAGCACTCAGTCTGTTCAAGACACCGAGCACTCAGCGTGTTCTGGAAACTGAACACTCAGCGTGTTTCAGGCACCGATCACTCAGTGTGTTCCAGACACCGAGCACTCAGTGCGTTTCAGGCACCGAGCAATCAGTGTGTTCCTGGTACCAACCACTCAGTGTGTTCCAGACACCGAGCACTTAGTCTGTTCCATGCACCGAGCACTCAGTCTGTTCCATACACCGACCATTCAGTGTGTTCCAGACTCCGAGCACTGAGCGCGTTCCAAACACCGAGCACTCAGTGCGTTTCAGACACCGAGCACTCATCACGTTCCAGACCCCGAGCACTCAGCGCATTCCAGAGACGGAGCACTCAGAGCGTTCCAGACACCGAACACTCAGCGTATTCCAGACACTGAGCACTCAGCGCATTCCAGACACTGAGCACTCTGTCAGTTCCAGACACCGAGCACTCAGTTTGTTTGAGACATCGAGCACTCAGCGTATTCCAGACACCTAGCACTGAGCGTGCTCCAGACACCGAGCACTCAGCGTGTTCCAGAAACCGAGCACTGAGAGTGTTCCCGACACCGAGCACTCAGCGCATTCCAGACGCCGAGCACTCAGTCTGTTCGAGACACCGAGCACTTAGCATGTTCTGGAAACCGAACACTCAGCGTGTTTCAGGCGCCGATCACTCAGTGTGCTCCAGACACCAAGCATCAGTGTGTTCCTGGTACCGACCACTCAGTGTGTTCCAGACACCGAGCACTCAGTCTTTTCCATACACTGAGCACTCAGTCTGTTCCATGCACCGACCACTCAGCGTGTTCCAGACACCGAGCACTTAGTGTGTTCCAGACACCAAGCACTCAGTGCATTCCAGGCACCGAGCAATCAGTGTCTTCCGGGAACCAAGAACTCAGTGTGTTTCGCGCACCGACCACGCAGTGTGTTCCAGACACCGAGCACTCAGCGCATTCCAGACACCGAACACTCAGTGTGTTCCAGACACCGACCACTCAGTATGTTCCAGACACCGAGCACTCAGTGTGTTCCAGACACCGAGCACTCAGTGTGTTCCAGACACCGAGCACTCAGTTCGTTCCAGGCACCGAGCAATCAGTGTCTTCCGGGAACCGAGAACTCAGTGTGTTTCGCGCACCGACCACGCAGTGTGTTCCAGACACCGAGCACTCAGTGTGTTCCAGACTCCGAGCACTGAGCGCGTTCCAGACACCGAGCACTGAGCGCGTTCCAGACACCGAGCACTCAGCACGTTCCAGACACCGAGCACTCAGCGTATTCCAGACACCAAGCACTCAGTGTGTTGCAGACACCGAGCACTGAGCGCGTTCCAGACACCGAACACTGAGCGCGTTCCAGACACCGAGCACTCAGCACGTTCCAGACACCGAGCACTCAGCATATTCCAGACACCGAGCACTGAGCGTGTTCCCGACACCGAGCACTCAGCATGTATCAGACACCGAGCACTCAGTCTCTTCCAGACACCGAGCACACAGTCTGTTCCAGACACCGAGCACTCCATCTGTTCGAGACACCGAGCACTCGGCGCGTTCCAGACACCGAGCACCCAGCGAGTTCCAGACACCGAGCACTCAGCACATTCCAGACACCGAACACTCAGCGCGTTCCAGACACCAACCACTCAGTGTGTTCCAGACACCGACCATTCAGTATGTTCCAGACACCGAGCACTCAGTGTGTTCCAGACACCGAGCACTCAGTGTGTTCCAGACACCGAGCACTCAGTGCGTTCCAGGCACCAAGCAATCAGTGTCTTCCGGGAACAGAGAACTCAGTGTGTTTCGCGCACCAACCACGCAATGTGTTCCAGACACCGAGCACTCAGTGTGTTCCAGACACCGAGCACTCAGCGCGTTCCAGACACCGAGCACTCAGCGCATTTCAGACACCGAGTACTCATCGCGTTCCAGACCCTGAGCACTCAGCGCATTCCAGACACAGAGCACTCAGAGCGTTTCAGACACCGAGCACTCAGTGAGTTCCAGACACCGAGCACTCAGTGAGTTCCAGACACCGAGCACTGAGCGTGTTCCCGACACCGAGCACTCAGTATGTATCAGACACCGAGCACTCAGTCTCTTCCAGACACCGAGCACACAGTCTGTTCCAGACACCGAGCACTCCATCTGTTCGAGACACCGAGCACTCAGCGCGTTCCAGACACCGAGCACTCAGCGCGTTCCAGACACCGAGCACTCAGCACATTCCAGACACCGAACACTCAGCGCGTTCCAGACACCAACCACTCAGTGTGTTCCAGACACCGACCATTCAGTATGTTCCAGACACCGAGCACTCAGTGTGTTCCAGACACCGAGCACTCAGTGTGTTCCAGACACCAAGCACTCAGTGCGTTCCAGGCACCAAGCAATCAGTGTCTTCCGGGAACCGAGAACTCAGTGTGTTTCGCGCACCGACCACGCAGTGTGTTCCAGACACCGAGCACTCAGTGTGTTCCAGACACCGAGCACTCAGCGCGTTCCAGACACCGAGCACTCAGCGCGTTCCAGACACCAACCACTCAGTGTGTTCCAGACACCGACCATTCAGTATGTTCCAGACACCGAGCACTCAGTGTGTTCCAGACACCGAGCACTCAGTGCGTTCCAGGCACCAAGCAATCAGTGTCTTCCGGGAACAGAGAACTCAGTGTGTTTCGCGCACCAACCACGCAATGTGTTCCAGACACCGAGCACTCAGTGTGTTCCAGACACCGAGCACTCAGCGCGTTCCAGACACCGAGCACTCAGCGCATTTCAGACACCGAGTACTCATCGCGTTCCAGACCCTGAGCACTCAGCGCATTTCAGACACCGAGTAGTCATCGCGTTCCAGACCCTGAGCACTCAGCGCATTCCAGACACAGAGCACTCAGAGCGTTTCAGACACCGAGCACTCAGTGAGTTCCAGACACCGAGCACTCAGTGTGTTCAAGACACCGAGCACTCAGTGTATTCCTGGAACCTAGCACTCAGTGTGTTTCAGAGACCGAGCACTCAGTGTGTTCCAGACACCGAGCACTCAGCGTGCTCCTGACACTGAGCACTCAGCGTGTTCCAGACACCGAGCACGCAGTCTGTTCCATACACCAACCACTCAGTGTGTTCCAGACACCGAACACTCAGCGTGTTCAAGGCAGCGAGCACTCAGCGTATTCCAGACACCTAGCACTCAGCGTGTTCCAGACACCGAGCACTCAGTGTGTTCCGGACACCGAGCACTCAGTGTGTTCCGGACACCGAGCACTCAGTGTATTCCTGGAACCTAGCACTCAGTGTGTTTCAGACACCGAGCACTCAGTGTGTTCCAGACACCGAGCACTCAGTGAGTTCCATACACCAAGCACTCTGTGTGTTCCAGACTCCGAGCACTGAGCGCGTTCCAGACACCGAGCACTCAGTGAGTTCCAGACACCGGGCACTCAGTGTGTTCCAGACACAGAGCACTCAGCGTATTCCAGACACCGAGCACTCAGCGTGCTCCTGACACTGAGCACTCAGCGTGTTCCAGATACCGAGCACTGAGCGTGTTCCCGACACCGAGCACTCAGTCTGTTCCAGACACCGAGCACTCAGTCTGTTTGTGGCACCGAGCACTCAGTGTGTTCCAGATACTGAGCACTCAGTGTGTTCCAGACACCGAGCACTCAGTGTGTTCTCAGTACCGACCACTCAGTGTGTTCCAGACACCGAGCACTCATCGCGTTCCAGACCCGGAGCACTCAGCGCGTTTCAGACACAGAGCACTCAGCGCTTTCCAGGCACCGTGCACTCAGCGCATTCCAGACACTGAGCACTCAGTCTTTTCGAGACATCAAGCACTCAGCATATTCCAGACAACGAGCAATCAGTGCGTTCTGGGAACCGAGAAATCAGAGTGTTTCGTGCACCCACCACACAGTGTGGTCTAGACACCGAGAACTCAGTGTGTTCCTGGAACTGAGAACTCAGCGTGTTTCAGACACCGAGAACTCAGTCACTTCCAGACACCAATTATTCAGCGTGTTCCAGACACTGAGCACTCAGTGTGTTCCAGACACCGAGCACTCCATCTGTTCGAGACACCGAGCACTCAGTGTGTTCCGGGAACTGAGCACACAGCACGTTCCAGACACCGAGCACTCAGCACGTTCCAGACACTGAGCACTCAGCACGTTCCAGACACCGAGCACTCAGTCTGTTTGTGGCACCGAGCACTCAGTGTGTTCCAGATACTGAGCACTCAGTGTGTTCCAGACACCGAGCACTCAGTGTGTTCTCAGTACCGACCACTCATTGTGCTCCAGACACCGAGCACTGAGCGCATTCGAGACCCCGAGCACTCATCGCGTTCCAGACCCGGAGCACTCAGCGTGTTCCAGACGCAGAGCACTCAGCGCTTTCCAGACCCAGAGCACTCAGCGCGTTTCAGACACCGAGCACTCAGCGCGTTCCAGACACCGAGCACTCAGCGCGTTCCAGACACCGAGCACTCAGCGCGTTCCAGACACCGAACACTCAGCGCGTTCCAGGCACCGAGCAATCAGTGTCTTCCGGGAACCGAGAACTCAGTGTGTTTCGCGTACCGACCACGCAGTGTGTTCCAGACACCGAGCACTCAGTGTGTTCCAGACACCGAGCACTGAGCGCGTTCCAGACACTGACCACTCAGTGCGTTTCAGATACCGAGCACACAGCGCGTTCCAGACACCGAGCACTCAGCGCATTTCAGACACCGAGCACTCATCGCGTTCCAGACCCCGAGCACTCAGCGCATTCCAGAGACGGAGCACTCAGAGCGTTCCAGACACCGAACACTCAGCGTATTCCAGACACTGAGCACTCTGTCAGTTCCAGACACCGAGCACTCAGTTTGTTTGAGACATCGAGCACTCAGCGTATTCCAGACACCTAGCACTGAGCGTGCTCCAGACACCGAGCACTCAGCGTGTTCCAGAAACCGAGCACTGAGAGTGTTCCCGACACCGAGCACTCAGCGCATTCCAGACGCCGAGCACTCAGTCTGTTCGAGACACCGAGCACTTAGCATGTTCTGGAAACCGAACACTCAGCGTGTTTCAGGCGCCGATCACTCAGTGTGCTCCAGACACCAAGCATCAGTGTGTTCCTGGTACCGACCACTCAGTGTGTTCCAGACACCGAGCACTCAGTCTTTTCCATACACCGAGCACTCAGTCTGTTCCTTGCACCGACCACTCAGCGTGTTCCAGACACCGAGCACTTAGTGTGTTCCAGACACCAAGCACTCAGTGCATTCCAGGCACCGAGCAATCAGTGTCTTCCGGGAACCAAGAACTCAGTGTGTTTCGCGCACCGACCACGCAGTGTGTTCCAGACACCGAGCACTCAGCGCATTCCAGACACCGAACACTCAGTGTGTTCCAGACACCGACCACTCAGTATGTTTCAGACACCGAGCACTCAGTGTGTTCCAGACACCGAGCACTCAGTGTGTTCCAGACACCGAGCACTCAGTTCGTTCCAGGCACCGAGCAATCAGTGTCTTCCGGGAACCGAGAACTCAGTGTGTTTCGCGCACCGACCACGCAGTGTGTTCCAGACACCGAGTACTGAGCGCGTTTAAGGCATCGAGCAATCAATGTCTTCCGGGATCCGAGAACTCAGTGTGTTTCGCGCACCGACCACGCAGTGTGTTCCAGACACCGAGCACTCAGTGTGTTCCAGACTCCGAGCACTGAGCGCGTTCCAGACACCGAGCACTGAGCGGGTTCCAGACACCGAGCACTCAGCACGTTCCAGACACCGAGCACTCAGCGTATTCCAGACACCAAGCACTCAGTGTGTTCCAGACACCGAGCACTGAGCGCGTTCCAGACACCGAACACTGAGCGCGTTCCAGACACCGAGCACTCAGCACGTTCCAGACACCGAGCACTCAGCATATTCCAGACACCGAGCACTGAGCGTGTTCCCGACACCGAGCACTCAGCATGTATCAGACACCGAGCACTCAGTCTCTTCCAGACACCGAGCACACAGTCTGTTCCAGACACCGAGCACTCCATCTGTTCGAGACACCGAGCACTCAGCGCGTTCCAGACACCGAGCACTCAGCGCGTTCCAGACACCGAGCACTCAGCACATTCCAGACACCGAACACTCAGCGCGTTCCAGACACCAACCACTCAGTGTGTTCCAGACACCGACCATTCAGTATGTTCCAGACACCGAGCACTCAGTGTGCTCCAGACACCGAGCACTCAGTGTGTTCCAGACACCGAGCACTCAGTGCGTTCCAGGCACCAAGCAATCAGTGTCTTCCGGGAACAGAGAACTCAGTGTGTTTCGCGCACCAACCACGCAATGTGTTCCAGACACCGAGCACTCAGTGTGTTCCAGACACCGAGCACTCAGCGCGTTCCAGACACCGAGCACTCAGCGCATTTCAGACACCGAGTACTCATCGCGTTCCAGACCCTGAGCACTCAGCGCATTCCAGACACAGAGCACTCAGAGCGTTTCAGACACCGAGCACTCAGTGAGTTCCAGACACCGAGCACTCAGTGAGTTCCAGACACCGAGCACTGAGCGTGTTCCCGACACCGAGCACTCAGTATGTATCAGACACCGAGCACTCAGTCTCTTCCAGACACCGAGCACACAGTCTGTTCCAGACACCGAGCACTCAGTGCGTTCCAGGCACCAAGCAATCAGTGTGTTCCGGGAACCGAGAACTCAGTGTGTTTCGCGCACCGACCACGCAGTGTGTTCCAGACACCGAGCACTCAGTGTGTTCCAGACACCGAGCACTCAGCGCGTTCCAGACACCGAGCACTCAGCGCGTTCCAGACACTGAGCACTCAGCACATTCCAGACACCGAACACTCAGCGCGTTCCAGACACCAACCACTCAGTGTGTTCCAGACACCGACCATTCAGTATGTTCCAGACACCGAGCACTCAGTGTGTTCCAGACACCGAGCACTCAGTGTGTTCCAGACACCGAGCACTCAGTGCGTTCCAGGCACCAAGCAATCAGTGTCTTCCGGGAACAGAGAACTCAGTGTGTTTCGCGCACCGACCACGCAATGTGTTCCAGACACCGAGCACTCAGTGTGTTCCAGACACCGAGCACTCAGCGCGTTCCAGACACCGAGCACTCAGCGCATTTCAGACACCGAGTACTCATCGCGTTCCAGACCCTGAGCACTCAGCGCATTCCAGACACAGAGCACTCAGAGCGTTTCAGACACCGAGCACTCAGTGAGTTCCAGACACCGAGCACTCAGTGAGTTCCAGACACCGAGCACTGAGCGTGTTCCCGACACCGAGCACTCAGTATGTATCAGACACCGAGCACTCAGTCTCTTCCAGACACCGAGCACACAGTCTGTTCCAGACACCGAGCACTCCATCTGTTCGAGACACCGAGCACTCAGCGCGTTCCAGACACCGAGCACTCAGCGCGTTCCAGACACCGAGCACTCAGCACATTCCAGACACCGAACACTCAGCGCGTTCCAGACACCAACCACTCAGTGTGTTCCAGACACCGACCATTCAGTATGTTCCAGACACCGAGCACTCAGTGTGTTCCAGACACCGACCATTCAGTATGTTCCAGACACCGAGCACTCAGTGTGTTCCAGACACCGAGCACTCAGTGTGTTCCAGACACCGAGCACTCAGTGCGTTCCAGGCACCAAGCAATCAGTGTCTTCCGGGAACAGAGAACTCAGTGTGTTTCGCGCACCAACCACGCAATGTGTTCCAGACACCGAGCACTCAGTGTGTTCCAGACACCGAGCACTCAGCGCGTTCCAGACACCGAGCACTCAGCGCATTTCAGACACCGAGTACTCATCGCGTTCCAGACCCTGAGCACTCAGCGCATTCCAGACACAGAGCACTCAGAGCGTTTCAGACACCGAGCACTCAGTGAGTTCCAGACACCGAGCACTCAGTGAGTTCCAGACACCGAGCACTGAGCGTGTTCCCGACACCGAGCACTCAGTATGTATCAGACACCGAGCACTCAGTCTCTTCCAGACACCGAGCACACAGTCTGTTCCAGACACCGAGCACTCCATCTGTTCGAGACACCGAGCACTCAGCGCGTTCCAGACACCGAGCACTCAGCGCGTTCCAGACACCGAGCACTCAGCACATTCCAGACACCGAACACTCAGCGCGTTCCAGACACCAACCACTCAGTGTGTTCCAGACACCGACCATTCAGTATGTTCCAGACACCGAGCACTCAGTGTGTTCCAGACACCGAGCACTCAGTGTGTTCCAGACACCAAGCACTCAGTGCGTTCCAGGCACCAAGCAATCAGTGTCTTCCGGGAACCGAGAACTCAGTGTGTTTCGCGCACCGACCACGCAGTGTGTTCCAGACACCGAGCACTCAGTGTGTTCCAGACACCGAGCACTCAGCGCGTTCCAGACACCGAGCACTCAGCGCGTTCCAGACACCAACCACTCAGTGTGTTCCAGACACCGACCATTCAGTATGTTCCAGACACCGAGCACTCAGTGTGTTCCAGACACCGAGCACTCAGTGCGTTCCAGGCACCAAGCAATCAGTGTCTTCCGGGAACAGAGAACTCAGTGTGTTTCGCGCACCAACCACGCAATGTGTTCCAGACACCGAGCACTCAGTGTGTTCCAGACACCGAGCACTCAGCGCGTTCCAGACACCGAGCACTCAGCGCATTTCAGACACCGAGTACTCATCGCGTTCCAGACCCTGAGCACTCAGCGCATTTCAGACACCGAGTAGTCATCGCGTTCCAGACCCTGAGCACTCAGCGCATTCCAGACACAGAGCACTCAGAGCGTTTCAGACACCGAGCACTCAGTGAGTTCCAGACACCGAGCACTCAGTGTGTTCAAGACACCGAGCACTCAGTGTATTCCTGGAACCTAGCACTCAGTGTGTTTCAGAGACCGAGCACTCAGTGTGTTCCAGACACCGAGCACTCAGCGTGCTCCTGACACTGAGCACTCAGCGTGTTCCAGACACCGAGCACGCAGTCTGTTCCATACACCAACCACTCAGTGTGTTCCAGACACCGAACACTCAGCGTGTTCAAGGCAGCGAGCACTCAGCGTATTCCAGACACCTAGCACTCAGCGTGTTCCAGACACCGAGCACTCAGTGTGTTCCGGACACCGAGCACTCAGTGTGTTCCGGACACCGAGCACTCAGTGTATTCCTGGAACCTAGCACTCAGTGTGTTTCAGACACCGAGCACTCAGTGTGTTCCAGACACCGAGCACTCAGTGAGTTCCATACACCAAGCACTCTGTGTGTTCCAGACTCCGAGCACTGAGCGCGTTCCAGACACCGAGCACTCAGTGAGTTCCAGACACCGGGCACTCAGTGTGTTCCAGACACAGAGCACTCAGCGTATTCCAGACACCGAGCACTCAGCGTGCTCCTGACACTGAGCACTCAGCGTGTTCCAGATACCGAGCACTGAGCGTGTTCCCGACACCGAGCACTCAGTCTGTTCCAGACACCGAGCACTCAGTCTGTTTGTGGCACCGAGCACTCAGTGTGTTCCAGATACTGAGCACTCAGTGTGTTCCAGACACCGAGCACTCAGTGTGTTCTCAGTACCGACCACTCAGTGTGTTCCAGACACCGAGCACTCATCGCGTTCCAGACCCGGAGCACTCAGCGCGTTTCAGACACAGAGCACTCAGCGCTTTCCAGGCACCGTGCACTCAGCGCATTCCAGACACTGAGCACTCAGTCTTTTCGAGACATCAAGCACTCAGCATATTCCAGACAACGAGCAATCAGTGCGTTCTGGGAACCGAGAAATCAGAGTGTTTCGTGCACCCACCACACAGTGTGGTCTAGACACCGAGAACTCAGTGTGTTCCTGGAACTGAGAACTCAGCGTGTTTCAGACACCGAGAACTCAGTCACTTCCAGACACCAATTATTCAGCGTGTTCCAGACACTGAGCACTCAGTGTGTTCCAGACACCGAGCACTCCATCTGTTCGAGACACCGAGCACTCAGTGTGTTCCGGGAACTGAGCACACAGCACGTTCCAGACACCGAGCACTCAGCACGTTCCAGACACTGAGCACTCAGCACGTTCCAGACACCGAGCACTCAGTCTGTTTGTGGCACCGAGCACTCAGTGTGTTCCAGATACTGAGCACTCAGTGTGTTCCAGACACCGAGCACTCAGTGTGTTCTCAGTACCGACCACTCATTGTGCTCCAGACACCGAGCACTGAGCGCATTCGAGACCCCGAGCACTCATCGCGTTCCAGACCCGGAGCACTCAGCGTGTTCCAGACGCAGAGCACTCAGCGCTTTCCAGACCCAGAGCACTCAGCGCGTTTCAGACACCGAGCACTCAGCGCGTTCCAGACACCGAGCACTCAGCGCGTTCCAGACACCGAGCACTCAGCGCGTTCCAGACACCGAACACTCAGCGCGTTCCAGGCACCGAGCAATCAGTGTCTTCCGGGAACCGAGAACTCAGTGTGTTTCGCGTACCGACCACGCAGTGTGTTCCAGACACCGAGCACTCAGTGTGTTCCAGACACCGAGCACTGAGCGCGTTCCAGACACTGACCACTCAGTGCGTTTCAGATACCGAGCACACAGCGCGTTCCAGACACCGAGCACTCAGCGCATTTCAGACACCGAGCACTCATCGCGTTCCAGACCCCGAGCACTCAGCGCATTCCAGAGACGGAGCACTCAGAGCGTTCCAGACACCGAACACTCAGCGTATTCCAGACACTGAGCACTCTGTCAGTTCCAGACACCGAGCACTCAGTTTGTTTGAGACATCGAGCACTCAGCGTATTCCAGACACCTAGCACTGAGCGTGCTCCAGACACCGAGCACTCAGCGTGTTCCAGAAACCGAGCACTGAGAGTGTTCCCGACACCGAGCACTCAGCGCATTCCAGACGCCGAGCACTCAGTCTGTTCGAGACACCGAGCACTTAGCATGTTCTGGAAACCGAACACTCAGCGTGTTTCAGGCGCCGATCACTCAGTGTGCTCCAGACACCAAGCATCAGTGTGTTCCTGGTACCGACCACTCAGTGTGTTCCAGACACCGAGCACTCAGTCTTTTCCATACACCGAGCACTCAGTCTGTTCCTTGCACCGACCACTCAGCGTGTTCCAGACACCGAGCACTTAGTGTGTTCCAGACACCAAGCACTCAGTGCATTCCAGGCACCGAGCAATCAGTGTCTTCCGGGAACCAAGAACTCAGTGTGTTTCGCGCACCGACCACGCAGTGTGTTCCAGACACCGAGCACTCAGCGCATTCCAGACACCGAACACTCAGTGTGTTCCAGACACCGACCACTCAGTATGTTTCAGACACCGAGCACTCAGTGTGTTCCAGACACCGAGCACTCAGTGTGTTCCAGACACCGAGCACTCAGTTCGTTCCAGGCACCGAGCAATCAGTGTCTTCCGGGAACCGAGAACTCAGTGTGTTTCGCGCACCGACCACGCAGTGTGTTCCAGACACCGAGTACTGAGCGCGTTTAAGGCATCGAGCAATCAATGTCTTCCGGGATCCGAGAACTCAGTGTGTTTCGCGCACCGACCACGCAGTGTGTTCCAGACACCGAGCACTCAGTGTGTTCCAGACTCCGAGCACTGAGCGCGTTCCAGACACCGAGCACTGAGCGGGTTCCAGACACCGAGCACTCAGCACGTTCCAGACACCGAGCACTCAGCGTATTCCAGACACCAAGCACTCAGTGTGTTCCAGACACCGAGCACTGAGCGCGTTCCAGACACCGAACACTGAGCGCGTTCCAGACACCGAGCACTCAGCACGTTCCAGACACCGAGCACTCAGCATATTCCAGACACCGAGCACTGAGCGTGTTCCCGACACCGAGCACTCAGCATGTATCAGACACCGAGCACTCAGTCTCTTCCAGACACCGAGCACACAGTCTGTTCCAGACACCGAGCACTCCATCTGTTCGAGACACCGAGCACTCAGCGCGTTCCAGACACCGAGCACTCAGCGCGTTCCAGACACCGAGCACTCAGCACATTCCAGACACCGAACACTCAGCGCGTTCCAGACACCAACCACTCAGTGTGTTCCAGACACCGACCATTCAGTATGTTCCAGACACCGAGCACTCAGTGTGCTCCAGACACCGAGCACTCAGTGTGTTCCAGACACCGAGCACTCAGTGCGTTCCAGGCACCAAGCAATCAGTGTCTTCCGGGAACAGAGAACTCAGTGTGTTTCGCGCACCAACCACGCAATGTGTTCCAGACACCGAGCACTCAGTGTGTTCCAGACACCGAGCACTCAGCGCGTTCCAGACACCGAGCACTCAGCGCATTTCAGACACCGAGTACTCATCGCGTTCCAGACCCTGAGCACTCAGCGCATTCCAGACACAGAGCACTCAGAGCGTTTCAGACACCGAGCACTCAGTGAGTTCCAGACACCGAGCACTCAGTGAGTTCCAGACACCGAGCACTGAGCGTGTTCCCGACACCGAGCACTCAGTATGTATCAGACACCGAGCACTCAGTCTCTTCCAGACACCGAGCACACAGTCTGTTCCAGACACCGAGCACTCAGTGCGTTCCAGGCACCAAGCAATCAGTGTGTTCCGGGAACCGAGAACTCAGTGTGTTTCGCGCACCGACCACGCAGTGTGTTCCAGACACCGAGCACTCAGTGTGTTCCAGACACCGAGCACTCAGCGCGTTCCAGACACCGAGCACTCAGCGCGTTCCAGACACTGAGCACTCAGCACATTCCAGACACCGAACACTCAGCGCGTTCCAGACACCAACCACTCAGTGTGTTCCAGACACCGACCATTCAGTATGTTCCAGACACCGAGCACTCAGTGTGTTCCAGACACCGAGCACTCAGTGTGTTCCAGACACCGAGCACTCAGTGCGTTCCAGGCACCAAGCAATCAGTGTCTTCCGGGAACAGAGAACTCAGTGTGTTTCGCGCACCGACCACGCAATGTGTTCCAGACACCGAGCACTCAGTGTGTTCCAGACACCGAGCACTCAGCGCGTTCCAGACACCGAGCACTCAGCGCATTTCAGACACCGAGTACTCATCGCGTTCCAGACCCTGAGCACTCAGCGCATTCCAGACACAGAGCACTCAGAGCGTTTCAGACACCGAGCACTCAGTGAGTTCCAGACACCGAGCACTCAGTGAGTTCCAGACACCGAGCACTGAGCGTGTTCCCGACACCGAGCACTCAGTATGTATCAGACACCGAGCACTCAGTCTCTTCCAGACACCGAGCACACAGTCTGTTCCAGACACCGAGCACTCCATCTGTTCGAGACACCGAGCACTCAGCGCGTTCCAGACACCGAGCACTCAGCGCGTTCCAGACACCGAGCACTCAGCACATTCCAGACACCGAACACTCAGCGCGTTCCAGACACCAACCACTCAGTGTGTTCCAGACACCGACCATTCAGTATGTTCCAGACACCGAGCACTCAGTGTGTTCCAGACACCGAGCACTCAGTGTGTTCCAGACACCAAGCACTCAGTGCGTTCCAGGCACCAAGCAATCAGTGTCTTCCGGGAACCGAGAACTCAGTGTGTTTCGCGCACCGACCACGCAGTGTGTTCCAGACACCGAGCACTCAGTGTGTTCCAGACACCGAGCACTCAGCGCGTTCCAGACACCGAGCACTCAGCGCATTTCAGACACCGAGTACTCATCGCGTTCCAGACCCTGAGCACTCAGCGCATTCCAGACACAGAGCACTCAGAGCGTTTCAGACACCGAGCACTCAGTGAGTTCCAGACACCGAGCACTCAGTGTGTTCAAGACACCGAGCACTCAGTGTATTCCTGGAACCTAGCACTCAGTGTGTTTCAGAGACCGAGCACTCAGTGTGTTCCAGACACCGAGCACTCAGCCTGCTCCTGACACTGAGCACTCAGCGTGTTCCAGACACCGAGCACGCAGTCTGTTCCATACACCAACCACTCAGTGTGTTCCAGACACCGAACACTCAGCGTGTTCAAGGCAGCGAGCACTCAGTGTGTTCCGGACACCGAGCACTCAGTGTGTTCCGGACACCGAGCACTCAGTGTATTCCTGGAACCTAGCACTCAGTGTGTTTCAGACACCGAGCACTCAGTGTGTTCCGGACACCGAGCACTCAGTGTGTTCCGGACACCGAGCACTCAGTGTATTCCTGGAACCTAGCACTCAGTGTGTTTCAGACACCGAGCACTCAGTGTGTTCCAGACACCGAGCACTCAGTGAGTTCCATACACCAAGCACTCTGTGTGTTCCAGACTCCGAGCACTGAGCGCGTTCCAGACACCGAGCACTCAGTGAGTTCCAGACACCGGGCACTCAGTGTGTTCCAGACACCGAGCACTCAGCGTATTCCAGACACCGAGCACTCAGCGTGCTCCTGACACTGAGCACTCAGCGTGTTCCAGATACCGAGCACTGAGCGTGTTCCCGACACCGAGCACTCAGTATGTTTCAGACACTGAGCACTCAGTCTGTTCCAGACACCGAGCACTCAGTCTGTTTGTGGCACCGAGCACTCAGTGTGTTCCAGATACTGAGCACTCAGTGTGTTCCAGACACCGAGCACTCAGTGTGTTCTCAGTACCGACCACTCAGTGTGTTCCAGACACCGAGCACTGAGCGCATTCGAGACCCCGAGCACTCATCGCGTTCCAGACCCGGAGCACTCAGCGTGTTCCAGACACCGAGCACTCAGCGCGTTCCAGACACCGAGCACTCAGTGAGTTCCAGACACCGAGCACTCAGTGTGTTTGTGGCACCGAGCACTCAGTGAGTTCCAGACACCGAGCACTCAGCGTGCTCCTGACACTGAGCACTCAGCGTGTTCCAGACACCGTGCACTGAGCGTGTTCCCGACACCGAGCACTCAGTATGTTTCAGACACCGAGCACTCAATCTGTTCCAGACACCGAGCACACAGTGTGTTCCAGACACCGAGGACTCCGTCTGTTCCAGACACCGAGCACTCCATCTGTTCGAGACACCGAGCACTTAGTGTGTTCCGGGAACTGAGCACTCAGCACGTTCCAGACACCGAGCACTCAGTCTGTTTGTGGCACCGAGCACTCAGTGTGTTCCAGATACTGAGCACTCAGTGTGTTGCAGACACCGAGCACTCAGTGTGTTCCCAGTATCGAACACTCAGTGTGTTCCAGACACCGAGCACTGAGTGCATTCGAGACCCCGAGCACTCATCGCGTTCCAGACCCGGAGCACTCAGCGCATTCCAGACACAGAGCACTCAGTGTTTTCCAGACCCAGAGAACTCAGCGCGTTCCAGACACCGAGCTCTCAGCGCGTTCCAGACACCGAGCACTCAGCGCGTTCCATACACCGAGCACTCAGCGCGTTCCAGACACCGAGCACTCAGCGCATTCCAGACATCGAACACTCAGCGCGTTCCAGACACCGACCACTCAGCGCGTTCCAGAAACCGACCACTCAGTGTGTTCCAGACACCGAGCACTCAGTGTGTTCCAGACACCGAGCACTTAGTGTGTTCCAGACACCAAGCACTCAGTGCGTTCCAGGCACCGAGCAATCAGTGTCTTCCGGGAACCGAGAACTCAGTGTGTTTCGCGCACCGACCACGCAGTGTGTTCCAGACACCGAGCACTCAGCGCATTCCAGACACCGAGCACTCAGTGTGTTCCAGACACCGAGCACTCAGTGTGTTCCAGACACCGAGCACTCAGTGCGTTCCAGGCACCGAGCAATCAGTGTCTTCCGGGAACCGAGAACTCAGTGTGTTTCGCGCACCGACCACACAGTGTGTTCCAGACACCGAGCACTGAGCGCGTTTAAGGCATCGAGCAATCAATGTGTTCCGGGATCCGAGAACTCAGTGTGTTTCGCGCACCGACCACGCAGTGTGTTCCAGACACCGAGCACTCAGTGTGTTCCAGACACCGAGCACTGAGCGTGTTCCAGACACCGACAACTGAGCGCGTTCCAGACACCGAGCACTCAGTACGTTCCAGACACCGAGCACTCAGCGTATTCCAGACACCAAGCACTCAGTGTGTTCCAGACACCGAGCACTGAGCGCGTTCCAGACACCGAGCACTGAGCGCGTTCCAGACACCGAGCACTGAGCGTGTTCCCGACACCGAGCACTCAGTATGTATCAGACACCGAGCACTCAGTCTCTTCCAGACACCGAGCACACAGTCTGTTCCAGACACCGAGCACTCCATCTGTTCGAGACACCGAGCACTCAGCGCGTTCCAGACACCGAGCACTCAGCGCGTTCCAGACACCGAGCACTCAGCACATTCCAGACACCGAACACTCAGCGCGTTCCAGACACCAACCACTCAGTGTGTTCCAGACACCGACCATTCAGTATGTTCCAGACACCGAGCACTCAGTGTGTTCCAGACACCGAGCACTCAGTGTGTTCCAGACACCAAGCACTCAGTGCGTTCCAGGCACCAAGCAATCAGTGTCTTCCGGGAACCGAGAACTCAGTGTGTTTCGCGCACCGACCACGCAGTGTGCTCCAGACACCGAGCACTCAGTGTGTTCCAGACACCGAGCACTCAGCGCGTTCCAGACACCGAGCACTCAGCGCATTTCAGACACCGAGTACTCATCGCGTTCCAGACCCTGAGCACTCAGCGCATTCCAGACACAGAGCACTCAGAGCGTTTCAGACACCGAGCACTCAGTGAGTTCCAGACACCGAGCACTCAGTGTGTTCAAGACACCAAGCACTCAGTGTATTCCTGGAACCTAGCACTCAGTGTGTTTCAGAGACCGAGCACTCAGTGTGTTCCAGACACCGAGCACTCAGCGTGCTCCTGACACTGAGCACTCAGCGTGTTCCAGACACTGAGCACTCAGTCTGTTCCAGACACCGAGCACTCAGTGTGTTCTCAGTACCGACCACTCAGTGTGTTCCAGACACCGAGCACTGAGCGCATTCGAGACCCCGAGCACTCATCGCGTTCCAGACCCGGAGCACTCAGCGCGTTTCAGACACAGAGCACTCAGCGCTTTCCAGACACCGTGCACTCAGCGCATTCCAGACACTGAGCACTCAGTCTTTTCGAGACATCAAGCACGCAGCATATTCCAGACAACGAGCAATCAGTGCGTTCTGGGAACCGAGAAATCAGAGTGTTTCGTGCACCCACCACACAGTGTGGTCTAGACACCGAGAACTCAGTGTGTTCCTGGAACTGAGAACTCAGCGTGTTTCAGACACCGAGAACTCAGTCACTTCCAGACACCAATTATTCAGCGTGTTCCAGACACTGAGCACTCAGTGTGTTCCAGACACCGAGCACTCCATCTGTTCGAGACACCGAGCACTCAGTGTGTTCCGGGAACTGAGCACACAGCACGTTCCAGACACCGAGCACTCAGCACGTTCCAGACACTGAGCACTCAGCACGTTCCAGACACCGAGCACTCAGTCTGTTTGTGGCACCGAGCACTCAGTGTGTTCCAGATACTGAGCACTCAGTGTGTTCCAGACACCGAGCACTCAGTGTGTTCTCAGTACCGACCACTCAGTGTGTTTAAGAGACCGAGCACTCAGTCTGTTCGAGACACCGAGCACTGAGCGCATTCGAGACCCCGAGCACTCATCGCGTTCCAGACCCGGAGCACTCAGCGTGTTCCAGACGCAGAGCACTCACCGCTTTCCAGACCCAGAGCACTCAGCGCGTTTCAGACACCGAGCACTCAGCGCGTTCCAGACACCGAGCACTCAGCGCGTTCCAGACACCGAGCACTCAGCGCGTTCCAGACACCGAACACTCAGCGCGTTCCAGGCACCGAGCAATCAGTGTCTTCCGGGAACCGAGAACTCAGTGCGTTTCGCGCACCGACCACGCAGTGTGTTCCAGACACCGAGCACTCAGTGTGTTCCAGACACCGAGCACTGAGCGCGTTCCAGACACTGACCACTCAGTGCGTTTCAGATACCGAGCACTCAGCGCGTTCCAGACACCGAGCACTCAGCGCATTTCAGACACCGAGCACTCATCGCGTTCCAGACCCTGAGAACTCAGCGCATTCCAGACACAGAGCACTCAGAGCGTTTCAGACACCGAGCACTCAGTGAGTTCCAGACACCGAGCACTCAGTGTGTTCCAGACACCGAGCACTCAGTGTATTCCTGGAACCTAGCACTCAGTGTGTTTAAGAGACCGAGCACTCAGTGTGTTCCAGACACCGAGCACTCAGCGTGCTCCTGACACTGAGCACTCAGTGTGTTCCAGACACCGAGCACTGAGCGTGTTCCCGACACCGAGAACTCAGTATGTTTCTGACGCCGAGCACTCAGTCTGTTCAAGACACCGAGCACTCAGCGTGTTCTGGAAACTGAACACTCAGCGTGTTTCAGGCACCGATCACTCAGTGTGTTCCAGACACCGAGCATCAGTGTGTTCCTGGTACCAACCACTCAGTGTGTTCCAGACACCGAGCACTTAGTCTGTTCCATGCACCGAGCACTCAGTCTGTTCCATACACCGACCACTCAGTGTGTTCCAGACACCGAGCACTCAGTGCGTTTCAGGCACCGAGCAATCAGTGTGTTCCGGGAACCGAGAACTCAGTGTGTTTCGCGCACTGACCACGCAGTGTGTTCCAGACACCGAGCACTCTGTGTGTTCCAGACTCCGAGCACTGAGCGCGTTCCAAACACCGAGCACTCAGTGCGTTTCAGACACCGAGCACTCATCACGTTCCAGACCCCGAGCACTCAGCGCATTCCAGAGACGGAGCACTCAGAGCGTTCCAGACACCGAATACTCAGCGTATTCCAGACACTGAGCACTCTGTCAGTTCCAGACACCGAGCACTCAGTTTGTTTGAGACATCGAGCACTCAGCGTATTCCAGACACCTAGCACTGAGCGTGCTCCAGACACCGAGCACTCAGCGTGTTCCAGAAACCGAGCACTGAGAGTGTTCCCGACACCGAGCACTCAGCGCATTCCAGACGCCGAGCACTCAGTCTGTTCGAGACACCGAGCACTTAGCATGTTCTGGAAACCGAACACTCAGAGTGTTTCAGGCGCCGATCACTCAGTGTGCTCCAGACACCAAGCATCAGTGTGTTCCTGGTACCGACCACTCAGTGTGTTCCAGACACCGAGCACTCAGTCTTTTCCATACACCGAGCACTCAGTCTGTTCCATACACCGACCACTCAGCGTGTTCCAGACACTGAGCACTCAGTGTGTTCCAGACACCGAGCACTCAGTGTGTACAGACACCGAGCACTCAGTATGTTCCAGACACCGAGCACTCAGTATGTTCCAGACACCGAGCACTCAGTGCGTTTAAGGCATTGAGCAATCAGTGTGTTCCGGGATCCGAGAACTCAGTGTGTTTCGCGCACCGACCACGCAGTGTGTTCCAGGCACCGACCACGCAGTGTGTTCCAGACACCGAGCACTGAGCGCGTTCCAGACACGAAGCACTGAGCGCGTTCCAGACACCGAGCACTCAGCGCGTTCCAAACACCGAGCACTCAGCGCGTTCCAGACACCGAGCACTCAGCGCGTTCCAAACACCGAGCACTCAGCGCGTTTCAGACACCGAGCACTCATCACGTTCCAAACCCCGAGCACTCAGCGCATTCCAGACACGTAGCAGTCAGTGCGTTTGAGACATCAAGCACTCAGCGTATTCCAGACAACGAGCAATCAGTGCGTTCTGGGAACCGAGAAATCAGAGTGTTTCCTGCACCGACCACACAGTGTGGTCTTGACACCGAGAAATCAGTGTGTTCCTGGAACTGAGAACTCAGTGTGTTTCAGACACCGAGAACTCAGTCTCTTCCAGACACCGAGCACTCAGTGAGTTCCAGACACCGAGCACTCAGTAAGTTCCAGACACCGAGCACTCAGTGAGTTCCAGACACCGAGCACTCAGCGTGCTCCTGACACTGAGCACTCAGCGTGTTCCAGACACCGTGCACTGAGCGTGTTCCCGACACCGAGCACTCAGTATGTTTCAGACACCGAGCACTCAATCTGTTCCAGACACCGAGCACACAGTGTGTTCCAGACACCGAGGACTCCGTCTGTTCCAGACACCGAGCACTCCATCTGTTCGAGACACCGAGCACTTAGTGTGTTCCGGGAACTGAGCACTCAGCACGTTCCAGACACCGAGCACTCAGTCTGTTTGTGGCACCGAGCACTCAGTCTGTTTGTGGCACCGAGCACTCAGTGTGTTCCAGATACTGAGCACTCAGTGTGTTGCAGACACCGAGCACTCAGTGTGTTCCCAGTATCGAACACTCAGTGTGTTCCAGACACCGAGCACTGAGTGCATTCGAGACCCCGAGCACTCATCGCGTTCCAGACCCGGAGCACTCAGCGCATTCCAGACACAGAGCACTCAGTGTTTTCCAGACCCAGAGAACTCAGCGCGTTCCAGACACCGAGCTCTCAGCGCGTTCCAGACACCGAGCACTCAGCGCGTTCCATACACCGAGCACTCAGCGCGTTCCAGACACCGAGCACTCAGCGCATTCCAGACATCGAACACTCAGCGCGTTCCAGACACCGACCACTCAGCGCGTTCCAGAAACCGATCACTCAGTGTGTTCCAGACACCGAGCACTCAGTGCGTTCCAGGCACCGAGCAATCAGTGTCTTCCGGGTACCGAGAACTCAGTGTGTTTCGCGCACCGACCACGCAGTGTGTTCCAGACACCGAGCACTGAGCGCGTTTAAGGCATCGAGCAATCAATGTGTTCCGGGATCCGAGAACTCAGTGTGTTTCGCGCACCGACCACGCAGTGTGTTCCAGACACCGAGCACTCAGTGTGTTCCAGACACCGAGCACTGAGCGTGTTCCAGACACCGAGCACTGAGCGCGTTCCGGACACCGAGCACTCAGCACGTTCCAGACACCGAGCACTCAGCGTATTCCAGACACCAAGCACTCAGTGTGTTCCAGACACCGAGCACTGAGCGCGTTCCAGACACCGAGCACTGAGCGCGTTCCAGACACCGAGCACTCAGCGTATTCCAGGCACCGAGCACTGAGCGTGTTCCCGACACCGAGCACTCAGTATGTATCAGACACCGAGCACTCAGTCTCTTCCAGACACCGAGCACACAGTCTGTTCCAGACACCGAGCACTCCATCTGTTCGAGACACCGAGCACTCAGCGCGTTCCAGACACCGAGCACTCAGCGCGTTCCAGACACCGAGCACTCAGCACATTCCAGACACCGAACACTCAGCGCGTTCCAGACACCAACCACTCAGTGTGTTCCAGACACCGACCATTCAGTATGTTCCAGACACCGAGCACTCAGTGTGTTCCAGACACCGAGCACTCAGTGTGTTCCAGACACCAAGCACTCAGTGCGTTCCAGGCACCAAGCAATCAGTGTCTTCCGGGAACCGAGAACTCAGTGTGTTTCGCGCACCGACCACGCAGTGTGTTCCAGACACCGAGCACTCAGTGTGTTCCAGACACCGAGCACTCAGCGCGTTCCAGACACCGAGCACTCAGCGCATTTCAGACACCGAGTACTCATCGCGTTCCAGACCCTGAGCACTCAGCGCATTCCAGACACAGAGCACTCAGAGCGTTTCAGACACCGAGCACTCAGTGAGTTCCAGACACCGAGCACTCAGTGTGTTCAAGACACCGAGCACTCAGTGTATTCCTGGAACCTAGCACTCAGTGTGTTCCAGACACCGAGCACTCAGTGTGTTCCGGACACCGAGCACTCAGTGTGTTCCGGACACCGAGCACTCAGTGTATTCCTGGAACCTAGCACTCAGTGTGTTTCAGACACCGAGCACTCAGTGTGTTCCAGACACCGAGCACTCAGTGAGTTCCATACACCAAGCACTCTGTGTGTTCCAGACACCGAGCACTCAGTGAGTTCCAGACACCGGGCACTCAGCGTATTCCAGACACCGAGCACTCAGCGTGCTCCTGACACTGAGCACTCAGCGTGTTCCAGATACCGAGCACTGAGCGTGTTCCCGACACCGAGCACTCAGTATGTTTCAGACACCGAGCACTCAGTCTGTTCCAGACACCGAGCACTCAGTCTGTTTGTGGCACCGAGCACTCAGTGTGTTCCAGATACTGAGCACTCAGTGTGTTCCAGACACCGAGCACTGAGCGCATTCGAGACCCCGAGCACTCATCGCGTTCCAGACCCGGAGCACTCAGCGCGTTTCAGACACAGAGCACTCAGCGCTTTCCAGACACCGAGCACTCAGCGCATTCCAGTCACTGAGCACTCAGTCTTTTCGAGACATCAAGCACTCAGCATATTCCAGACAACGAGCAATCAGTGCGTTCTGGGAACCGAGAAATCAGAGTGTTTCGTGCACCCACCACACAGTGTGGTCTAGACACCGAGAACTCAGTGTGTTCCTGGAACTGAGAACTCAGCGTGTTTCAGACACCGAGAACTCAGTCACTTCCAGACACCAATTATTCAGCGTGTTCCAGACACTGAGCACTCAGTGTGTTCCAGACACCGAGCACTGAGCGTGTTCCTGACACCGAGCACTCAGTATGTATCAGACACCGAGCACTCAGTCTCTTCAAGACACCGAGCACACAGTCTGTTCCAGGCACCGAGCACTCCGTCTGTTCCAGACACCGAGCACTCCATCTGTTCGAGACACCGAGCACTCAGTGTGTTCCGGGAACTGAGCACTCAGCACGTTCCAGACACCGAGCACTCAGCACGTTCCAGACACTGAGCACTCAGCACGTTCCAGACACCGAGCACTCAGTCTGTTTGTGGCACCGAGCACTCAGTGTGTTCCAGATACTGAGCACTCAGTGTGTTCCAGACACCGAGCACTCAGTGTGTTCTCAGTACCGACCACTCAGTGTGTTCCAGACACCGACCATTCAGTATGTTCCAGACACCGAGCACTCAGTGTGTTCCAGACACCGAGCACTGAGCGCGTTCCAGACACTGACCACTCAGTGCGTTTCAGACACTGAGCACTCAGCGCATTCCAGACACCGAGCACTCAGCGCATTTCAGACACCGAGCACTCATCGCGTTCCAGACCCTGAGCACTCAGCGCATTCCAGACACAGAGCACTCAGAGCGTTTCAGACACCGAGCACTCAGTGAGTTCCAGACACCGAGCACTCAGTGTGTTCCAGACACCGAGCACTCAGTGTATTCCTGGAACCTAGCACTCAGTGTGTTTCAGAGACCGAGCACTCAGTGTGTTCCAGACACCGAGCACTCAGCGTGCTCCTGACACTGAGCACTCAGCGTGTTCCAGACACCGAGCACGCAGTCTGTTCCATACACCAACCACTCAGTGTGTTCCAGACACCGAACACTCAGCGTGTTCAAGGCAGCGAGCACTCAGCGTATTCCAGACACCTAGCACTCAGCGTGTTCCAGACCCCGAGCACTCAGCGCATTCCAGAGACGGAGCACTCAGAGCGTTCCAGACACCGAACACACAGCGTATTCCAGACACTGAGCACTCAGCGCATTCCAGACACTGAGCACTCTGTCAGTTCCAGACACTGAGCACTCAGTCTGTTCGAGACATCGAGCACTCAGCGTATTCCAGACACCTAGCACTGAGCGTGCTCCAGACACCGAGCACTCAGCGTATTCCAGACACCGAGCACTGAGCATGTTCCCTACACTGAACACTCAGCGCGTACCAGACGCCGAGCGCTCAGTCTGTTCAAGACACCGAGCACTCAGCGTGTTCTGGAAACCGAACACTCAGCGTGTTTCAGGCAGCGATCACTCAGTGTGTTCCAGACACCGAGCATCAGTGTGTTCCTGCTACCAACCACTCAGTGTGTTCCAGACACCGAGCACTCAGTCTGTCCCATACACCGAGCACTCAGTCTATTCCATACACCGACCACTCAGTGTGTTCCAGACACCGACCATTCAGTGTGTCCCAGACACCGAGCACTCAGTGTGTTCCAGGCACCGAGCACTCAGTGCGTTTCAGGGACCGAGCAATCAGTGTGTTCCGGGAACCGAGAACTCAGTGGGTTTCGCGCACTGACCACGCAGTGTGTTCCAGACACCGAGCACTCTGTGTGTTCCAGACTCCGAGCACTGAGCGCGTTCCAAATACCGAGCACTCAGCGCGTTTCAGACCCTGAGCACTCAGCGCATTCCAGAGACGGAGCACTCAGAGCGTTCCAGACACCAAACACTCAGCGTATTCCAGACACTGAGCACTCAGCGCATTCCAGACACTGAGCACTCTGTCAGTTCCAGACACCGAGCACTCAGTCTGTTCGAGACATCGAGCACTCAGCGTATTCCAGACACCTAGCTCTCAGCGTGCTCCAGACAACTAGCACTCAGCGTGTTCCAGAAACAGAGCACTGAGCGTGGTCCCGACACCGAGCACTCAGCGCATTCCAGACGCCGAGCACTCAGTCTGTTCAAGACACCGAGCACTCAGCGTGTTCTGGAAACCTAACACTCAGCGTGTTTCAGGCACCGATCACTCAGTGTGTTCCAGACACCGAGCACTCAGTGTGTTCCAGACACCGAGCACTCAGTGTGTTCCAGACACCGAGCACTCAATATGTTCCAGACACCGACCACTCAGTGTGTCCCAGACACCGAGCACTCAGTGTGTTCCAGGCACCGAGCACTCAGTGCGTTTCAGGGACCGAGCAATCAGTGTGTTCCGGGAACCGAGAACTCAGTGCGTTTCGCGCACTGACCACGCAGTGTGTTCCAGACACCGAGCACTCTGTGTGTTCCAGACTCCGAGCACTGAGCGCGTTCCAAATACCGAGCACTCAGCGCGTTTCAGACCCTGAGCACTCAGCGCATTCCAGAGACGGAGCACTCAGAGCGTTCCAGACACCAAACACTCAGCGTATTCCAGACACTGAGCACTCAGCGCATTCCAGACACTGAGCACTCTGTCAGTACCAGACACCGAGCACTCAGTCTGTTCGAGACATCGAGCACTCAGCCATTTCCAGACACCTAGCTCTCAGCGTGCTCCAGACAACTAGCACTCAGCGTGTTCCAGAAACAGAGCACTGAGCGTGGTCCAGACACCGAGCACTCAGCGCATTCCAGACGCCGAGCACTCAGTCCGTTCGAGACACCGAGCACTCAGCGTGTTCTGGAAACCGAACACTCAGCGTGTTTCAGTCACCGATCACTCAGTGTGTTCCAGACACCGAGCACTCAGTGTGTTCCAGACACCGAGCACTCAGTGTGTTCCAGACACCGAGCACTCAATATGTTCCAGACACCGAGCACACAGTGTGTTCCAGACACCGAGCACTCAGCGTGTTCTGGAAACCGAACACTCAGCGTGTTTCAGGCACCGATCACTCAGTGTGTTCCAGACACCGAGCATCAGTGTGTTCCTGGTACCGACCACTCAGTGTGTTCCAGACACCGAGCACTCAGTCTTTTCCATACACCGAGCACTCAGTCTGTTCCATACACCGACCAATCAGCGTGTTCCAGACACCGAGCACTCAGTGTGTTCCAGACACCGAGCACTCAGTCTGTTCGAGACATCAAGCACTCAGCGTATTCCAGACAACGAGCAATCAGTGCGTTCTAGGAACCGAGAAATCAGAGTGTTTCGTGCACCGACCACACAGTGTGGTCTAGACACCGAGAACTCAGTGTGTTCCTGGAACTGAGAACTCAGTGTGTTTCAGACACCGAGAACTCAGTCTCTTCCAGACACCAAGCACTCAATGTGTTCCAGACACCGAGCAATCAGTGCGTTCTGGGAACCGAGAAATCAGACTGTTTCGTGCACCGACCACACAGTGTGGTCTACACCGAGAACTCAGTGTGTTCCAGACACCAAGCACTCAGTGTGTTCCAGACACCGAGCACTCAGTGAGTTCCAGACACCAAGCACTCAGTGTGTTCCAGACACCGAGCACTCAGCGTGCTCTTGACACTGAGCACTCAGCGTGTTCCAGACACCGAGCACTGAGCGTGTTCCCGACACCGAGCACTCAGTATGTTTCAGACACCGAGCACTCAGTCTGTTTCAGACACCGAGCACACAGTCTGTTCCAGACGCCGAGCACTCCATCTGTTCGAGACACCGAGCACTCAGTGTGTTCCGGGAACGGAGCACTCAGCACGTTCCAGACACCGAGCACTCAGTCTGTTTGTGGCACCAAGCACTCGGTCTGTTTGTGGCACCGAGTACTCAGTGTGTTCTCAGTACCGACCACTCAGTGTGTTCCAGACACCGAGCACTGAGGGCATTCGAGACCCCGAGCACTCATCGCGTTCCAGACACAGGGCACTCAGCGCTTTCCAGACACAGAGTACTCAGCACGTTCAAGACACAGAGCACTCAGCGCTTTCCAGACACCGAGCACTCAGTGCATTCCAGACACCGAACACTCAGCGCGTTCCAGACACGGACCACTCAGCGCGTTCCAGACACCGACCACTCAGTATGTTCCAGACACCGAGCACTCAGTGTGTTCCAGACACCGAGCACTGAGCGCGTTCCAGACACCGAGCACTCATCACGTTCCAAACCCCAAGCACTCAGCGGGTTCCAGACACGTAGCACTCAGAGCGTTCCAGACACCGAACACTCAGCGTATTCCAGACACCGAGCACTCAGTGCATTCCAGACACCGAAAACTCAGCGCGTTCCAGACACCGACCACTCAGCGTGTTCCAGACACTGAGCACTCAGTGTGTTCCAGACACCGAGCACTCAGCGTGTTCCAGACACCGAGCACTCAGCGTGCTCCTGACACCGAGCGCTCAGCGTGTTCCAGACACCGAGCGCTCAGTGCGTTCCAGACACTGAGCAGTCTGTCAGTTCCAGACACCGAGCACTCAGCGTATTCCAGCCACTGAGCACTCAGCGCATTCCAGACGCCGAGCACTCAGTCTGTTCGAGACACCGAGCATGTTCTGGAAACCGAACACTCAGCGTGTTTCAGGCACCGATCACTCAGTGTGTTCCAGACACCAAGCATCAGTGTGTTCCTGGTACCGACCACTCAGTGTGTTCCAGACACCGAGCACTCAGTCTTTTCCATACACCGAGCACTCAGTCTGTTCCATACACCGACCACTCAGCGTGTTCCAGACACCGAGCACTCAGTTTGTTCCAGACACCGAGCACTCAGTATGTTCCAGACACCGAACACTCAGTATGTTCCAGACACCGAGCACTCAGTGCGTTTAAGGCATTGAGCAATCAGTGTGTTCCGGGATCCGAGAACTCAGTGAATTTCGCGCACCGACCACGCAGTGTGTTCCAGACACCGAGCACGCAGTGTGTTCCAGACACCGAGCACTGAGCGCGTTCCAGACACGGAGCACTGAGCGCGTTCCAGACACGAAGCACTCAGCGCGTTCCAAACACCGAGCACTCAGCGCGTTCCAAACACCGAGCACTCAGCGCGTTTCAGACACCGAGCACTCATCACGTTCCAAACCCCGAGCACTCAGCGCGTTCCAGACACGTAGCACTCAGAGCGTTCCAGACACCGAACACTCAGCGTATTCCAGACACCGAGCACTCAGCGCGTTCCAGACACCGAGCACTCAGTCTGTTTGAGACATCAAGCACTCAGCGTATTCCAGACAACGAGCAATCAGTGCGTTCTGGGAACCGAGAAATGAGAGTGTTTCCTGCACCGACCACACAGTGTGGTCTAGACACCGAGAAATCAGTGTGTTCCTGGAACTGAGAACTCAGTGTGTTTCAGACACCGAGAACTCAGTCTCTTCCAGACACCGAGCACTCAGTGAGTTACAGACACCCAGCACTCAGTGAGTTCCAGACACCGAGCACTCAGTGAGTTCCAGACACCGAGCACTCAGCGTATTCCAGACACCGAGCACTCAGCGTGCTCCTGACACTGAGCACTCAGCGTGTTCCAGACACCGAGCACTGAGCGTGTTCCGGACACCGAGCACTCAGTATGTTTCAGACACCGAGCACTCAATCTGTTCCAGACACCGAGCACTCCGTCTGTTCCAGACACCGAGCACTCCATCTGTTCGAGACACCGAGCAGTTAGTGTGTTCCGGGAACTGAGCACTCAGCACGTTCCAGACACCGAGCACTCAGTCTGTTTGTGGCACCGAGCACTCAGTGTGTTCCAGATACTGAGCACTCAGTGTGTTCCAGACACCGAGCACTCAGTGTGTTCCCAGTACCGACCACTCAGTGTGTTCCAGACACCGAGCACTGAGTGCATTCGAGACCCCGAGCACTCATCGCGTTCCAGACCCGGAGCACTCAGCGCGTTCCAGACACAGAGCACTCAGCGTTTTCCAGACCCAGAGAACTCAGCGCGTTCCAGACACCGAGCTCTCAGTGCGTTCCAGACACCGAGCACTCAGCGTGTTCCATACACCGAGCACTCAGCGCGTTCCAGACATCGAACACTCAGCGCGTTCCAGACACCGACCACTCAGCGTGTTCCAGAAACCGACCACGCAGTGTGTTCCAGACACCGAGCACTCAGTGTGTTCCAGACACCGAGCACTGAGCGCGTTCCAGACACCGAGCACTCAGTGTGTTCCAGACACCGAGCACTCAGTGTGTTCCAGACACCGAGCACTCAGTGCGATCCAGGCACCGAGCAATCAGTGTCTTCCGGGAACCGAGAACTCAGTGTGTTTCACGCACCGACCACGCAGTGTGTTCCAGACACCGAGCACTCAGTGTGTTCCAGACACCGAGCACTGAGCGCGTTCCAGACACCGAGCACTGAGCGCGTTCCAGACACCGAGCACTCAGCACGTTCCAGACACCGAGCACTCAGCGTATTCCAGACACCGAGCACTCAGTGTGTTCCAGACACCGAGCACTGAGCGCGTTCCAGACACCGAGCACTGAGCGCGTTCCAGACACCGAGCACTCAGCGTATTCCAGACACCGAGCAGTGAGCGTGTTCCCGACACCGATCACTCAGTATGTATCAGACACCGAGCACTCAGTCTCTTCCAGACACCGAGCACACAGTCTGTTCCAGACACCGAGCACTCCATCTGTTCGAGACACCGAGCACTCAGCGCGTTCCAGACACCGAGCACTCAGCGCGTTCCAGACACCGAGCACTCAGCACATTCCAGACACCGAACACTCAGCGCGTTCCAGACACCAACCACTCAGTGTGTTCCAGACACCGACCATTCAGTATGTTCCAGACACCGAGCACTCAGTATGTTCCAGACACCGAGCACTCAGTGTGTTCCAGACACCAAGCACTCAGTGCGTTCCAGGCACCAAGCAATCAGTGTCTTCCGGGAACCGAGAACTCAGTGTGTTTCGCGCACCAACCACGCGGTGTGTTCCAGACACCGAGCACTCAGTGTGTTCCAGACACCGAGCACTCAGCGCGTTCCAGACACCGAGCACTCAGCGCATTTCAGACACCGAGTACTCATCGCGTTCCAGACCCTGAGCACTCAGCGCATTCCAGACACAGAGCACTCAGAGCGTTTCAGACACCGAGCACTCAGTGAGTTCCAGACACCGAGCACTCAGTGTGTTCAAGACACCGAGCACTCAGTGTATTCCTGGAACCTAGCACTCAGTGTGTTTCAGAGACCGAGCACTCAGTGTGTTCCAGACACCGAGCACTCAGCGTGCTCCAGACACCGAGCACTCAGCGTGCTCCTGACACTGAGCACTCAGTGTGTTCCAGACACCGAACACTCAGCGTGTTCAAGGCAGGGAGCACTCAGCGTATTCCAGACACCTAGCACTCAGCGTGTTCCAGACACCGAGCACTCAGTGTGTTCTGGACACCGAGCACTCAGTGTGTTCCGGACACCAAGCACTCAGTGTATTCCTGGAACCTAGCACTCAGTGTGTTTCAGAGACCGAGCACTCAGTGTGTTCCAGACACCGAGCACTCAGTGAGTTCCATACACCAAGCACTCTGTGTGTTCCAGACTCCGAGAACTGAGCGCGTTCCAGACACCGAGCACTCAGTGAGTTCCAGACACCGGGCACTCACTGTGTTCCAGACACCGAGCACTCAGCGTATTCCAGACACCGAGCACTCAGCGTGCTCCTGACACTGAGCACTCAGCGTGTTCCAGATACCGAGCACTGAGCGTGTTCCCGACACCGAGCGCTCAGTATGTTTCAGACACCGAGCACTCAGTCTGTTCCAGACACCGAGCACTCAGTGTGTTCCAGATACTGAGCACTCAGTGTGTTCCAGACACCGAGCACTCAGTGTGTTCTCAGTACCGACCACTCTGTGTGTTCCAGACACCGAGCACTGAGCGCGTTTAAGGCATCGAGCAATCAGTGTGTTCCGGGATCCGAGAACTCAGTGTGTTTCGCGCACCGACCACGCAGTGTGTTCCAGACACCGAGCACTCAGTGTGTTCCAGACACCGAGCACTGAGCGCGTTCCAGACACCGAGCACTGAGTGCGTTCCAGACACCGAGCACTCAGCACGTTCCGGACACCGAGCACTCAGCGTATTCCAGACACCGGCACTGAGCGTGTTCCCGACACCGAGCACTCAGTATGTATCAGACACCGAGCACTCAGTCTCTTCCAGACACCGAGCACACAGTCTGTTCCAGACACCGAGCACTCCGTCTGTTCCAGACACCGAGCACTCCATCTGTTCGAGACACCGAGCACTCAGTGTGTTCCGGGAACTGAGCACTCAGCACCTTCCAGACATCGAGCACTCAGCACGTTCCAGACACCGAGCACTCCATCTGTTCGAGACACCGAGCACTCAGCGCGTTCCAGACACCGAGCACTCAGCGCGTTCCAGACACCGAGCACTCAGCACATTCCAGACACCGAACACTCAGCGCATTCCAGACACTGAGCACTCAGTCATTTCTAGACATCAAGCACTCAGCATATTCCAGACAACGAGCAATCAGTGCGTTCTGGGAACCGAGAAATCAGTGTCTTCCGGGAACCGAGAACTCAGTGTGTTTCACGCACCGACCACGCAGTGTGTTCCAGACACCGAGAACTCAGTCTGTTTGTGGCACCGAGCACTCAGTGTGTTCCAGATACTGAGCACTCAGTGTGTTCCAGACACCGAGCACTCAGCGTGTTCCAGACACCGAGCACGCAGTCTGTTCCATACACCAACCACTCAGTGTGTTCCAGACACCGAACACTCAGCGTGTTCAAGGCAGCGAGCACTCAGCGTATTCCAGACACCTAGCACTCAGCGTGTTCCAGACACCGAGCACGCAGTGTGTTCCAGACACCGAGCACTCAGTGTGTTCCGGACACCGAGCACTCAGTGTGTTCCAGACACCGAGCACTCAGTTTATTCCTGGAACCTAGCACTCAGTGTGTTTCAGACACCGAGCACTCAGTGTGTTCCAGACACCGAGCACTCAGTGAGTTCCATACACCAAGCACTCTGTGTGTTCCAGACTCCGAGCACTGAGCGCGTTCCAGACATCGAGCACTCAGTGAATTCCAGACACCGAGCACTCAGCGTATTCCAGACACCGAGCACTCAGCGTGCTCCTGACACTGAGCACTCAGCGTGTTCCAGATACCGAGCACTGAGCGTGTTCCCGACACCGAGCACTCAGTATGTTTCAGACACCGAGCACTCAGTATGTTTCAGACACCGAGCACACAGTCTGTTCCAGACACCGAGTACTCAGTCTGTTCCAGACACCGAGCACTCAGTCTGTTTGTGGCACCGAGCACTTAGTGTGTTCCAGACACTGAGCACTCAGTGTGTTCCAGACACCGAGCACTCAGTGTGTTCTCAGTACCGACCACTCAGTGTGTTCCGGACACCAAGCACTGAGCACATTCGAGACCCCGAGCACTCATCGCGTTCCAGACCCGGAGCACTCAGCGCGTTCCAGACACAGAGCGCTCAGCGCTTTCCAGACACCGAGCACTCAGCGCGTTCCAGACACTGAGCACTCAGTCTTGTCGAGACATCAAGCACTCAGCATATTCCAGACAACGAGCAATCAGTGCGTTCTGGGAACTGAGAAATCAGTGTGTTTCGTGCACCCACCATACAGTGTGGTCTGGACACCAAGAACTCAGTGTGTTCCTGGAACTGAGAACTCAGCGTGTTTCAGACACCGAGAACTCAGTCACTTCCAGACACCAAGTATTCAGCGTGTTCCAGACACTGAGCACTCAGTGTGTTCCAGACACCGACCACTCAGTATGTTCCAGACACCGAGCACTCAGTGTGTTCCAGACACCGAGCACTCAGTGTGTTCCAGACACCGAGCACTCAGTGCGTTCCAGGCACCGAGCAATCAGTGTCTTCCGGGAACCGAGAACTCAGTGTGTTTCACGCACCGACCACGCAGTGTGTTCCAGACACCGAGCACTCAGTGTATTCCAGACACCGAGCACTGAGCGCGTTCCAGACACCGAGCACTGAGCGCGTTCCAGACACCGAGCATTCAGCACGTTCCAGACACCGAGTACTCAGCGTATTCCAGACACCGAGCACTCAGTGTGTTCCAGACACCGAGCACTGAGCGCGTTCCAGACACCGAGCACTGAGCGCGTTCCAGACACCGAGCACTCAGCACGTTCCAGACACCGAGCACTCAGCGTATTCCAGACACCGAGCACTGAGCGTGTTCCCGACACCGAGCACTCTGTATGTATCAGACACCGAGCACTCAGTCTCTTCCAGACACCGAGCACACAGTCTGTTCCAGACACCGAGCACTCCGTCTGTTCCAGACACCGAGCACTCCATCTGTTCGAGACACCGAGCACTCAGTGTGTTCCGGGAACTGAGCACTCAGCACCTTCCAGACACCGAGCACTCAGCACGTTCCAGACACCGAGCACTCCATCTGTTCGAGACACCGAGCACTCAGCGCGTTCCAAACACCGAGCACTCAGCGCGTTGCAGACACCGAACACTCAGCACATTCCAGACACCGAACACTCAGCGCGTTCCAGACACCAACCACTCAGTGTGTTCCAGACACCGACCATTCAGTATGTTCCAGACACCGAGCACTCAGTGTGTTCCAGACACCGAGCACTCAGTGTGTTCCAGACACCAAGCACTCAGTGCGTTCCACGCACCGAGCAATCAGTGTCTTCCGGGAACCGAGAACTCAGTGTGTTTCGCGCACCGACCACGCAGTGTGTTCCAGACACCGAGCACTCAGTGTGTTCCAGACACCGAGCACTCAGCGCGTTCCAGACACCGAGCACTCAGCGCATTTCAGACACCGAGTACTCATCGCGTTCCAGACCCTGAGCACTCAGCGCATTCCAGACACAGAGCACTCAGAGCGTTTCAGACACCGAGCACTCAGTGAGTTCCAGACACCGAGCACTCAGTGTGTTCAAGACACCGAGCACTCAGTGTATTCCTGGAACCTAGCACTCAGTGTGTTTCAGAGACCGAGTACTCAGTGTGTTCCAGACACCGAGAACTCAGCGTGCTCCTGACACTGAGCACTCAGCGTGTTCCAGACACCGAGCACGCAGTCTGTTCCATACACCAACCACTCAGCGTGTTCAAGGCAGCGAGCACTCAGCGTATTCCAGACACCTAGCACTCAGCCTGTTCCAGACACCGAGCACTCAGTGTGTTCTGGACACCGAGCACTCAGTGTGTTCCGGACACCGAGCACTCAGTGTATTCCTGGAACCTAGCACTCAGTGTGTTTCAGACACCGAGCACTCAGTGTGTTCCAGACACTGAGCACTCAGTGAGTTCCATAGACCAAGCACTCTGTGTGTTCCAGACTCCGAGCAATGAGCGCGTTCCAGACACCGAGCACTCAGTGAGTTCCAGACACCGGGCACTCAGTGTGTTCCAGACACCGAGCACTCAGCGTATTCCAGACACCGAGCACTCAGCGTGCTCCTGACACTGAGCACTCAGCGTGTTCCAGATACCGAGCACTGAGCATGTTCCCGACACCGAGCACTCAGTATGTTTCAGACACCGAGCACTCAGTCTGTTCCAGACACCGAGCACTCAGTCTGTTTGTGGCACCGAGTACTCAGTGTGTTCCAGATACTGAGCACTCAGTGTGTTCCAGACACCGAGCACTCAGTGTGTTCTCAGTACCGACCACTCAGTGTGTTCCAGACACCGAGCACTGAGCGCATTCGAGACCCCGAGCACTCATCGCGTTCCAGACCCGGAGCACTCAGTGCGTTTCAGACACAGAGCACTCAGCGCTTTCCAGACACCGAGCACTCAGCGCATTCCAGACACTGAGCACTCAGTCTTTTCGAGACATCAAGCACTCAGCGTATTCCAGACAACGAGCAATCAGTGCGTTCTGGGAACCGAGAAATCAGAGTGTTTCGTGCACCCACCACACAGTGTGGTCGAGACACCGAGAACTCAGTGTGTTCCTGGAACTGAGAATTCAGCGTGTTTCAGACACCGAGAACTCAGTCACTTCCAGACACCAAGTATTCAGCGTGTTCCAGACACTGAGCACTCAGTGTGTTCCAGACACCGAGCACTGAGCGTGTTCCTGACACCGAGCACTCAGTATGTATCAGACACCGAGCACTCAGTCTCTTCCAGACACCGAGCACACAGTCTGTTCCAGGCACCGAGCACTCCGTCTGTTCCAGACACCGAGCACTCCATCTGTTCAGGCACCGAGCACTCAGTGTGTTCCGGGAACTGAGCACTCAGCACGTTCCAGACACCGAGCACTCAGCACGTTCCAGACACCGAGGACTCAGTCTGTTTGTGGCACCGAGCACTCAGTGTGTTCCAGATACTGAACACTCAGTGTGTTCCAGACACCGAGCACTCAGTGTGTTCTCAGTACCGACCATTCAGTATGTTCCAGACACCGAGCACTCAGTGTGTTCCAGACACCAAGCACTCAGTGCGTTCCAGGCACCGAGCAATCAGTGTCTTCCGGGAACTGAGAACTCAGTGTGTTTCGCGCACCGACCACGCAGTGCGTTCCAGACACCGAGCACTCAGTGTGTTCCAGACACCGAGCACTGAGCGCGTTCCAGGCACCGACCACTCAGTGCGTTTCAGACACCGAGCACTCAGCGCGTTCCAGACACCGAGCACTCAGCGCATTTCAGACACCGAGCACTCATCGCGTTCCAGACCCTGAGCACTCAGCGCATTCCAGACACAGAGCACTCAGAGCGTTCCAGACACCGAACACTCAGCGTATTCCAGACACCGAGCACTCAGTGCATTCCAGACACCGAACACTCAGCGCGTTCCAGACACCGACCACTCAGCGTGTTCCAGACACTGAGCACTCAGTGTGTTCCAGACACCGAGCACTCAGCGTGTTCCAGACACCGAGCACTCAGCGTGCTCCTGACACCGAGCACTCAGCGTGTTCCAGACACCGAGCGCTCAGTGCGTTCCAGACACTGAGCAGTCTGTCAGTTCCAGACACCGAGCACTCAGCGTATTCCAGCCACTGAGCACTCAGCGCATTCCAGACGCCGAGCACTCAGTCTGTTCGAGACACCGAGCATGTTCTGGAAACCGAACACTCAGCGTGTTTCAGGCACCGATCACTCAGTGTGTTCCAGACACCAAGCATCAGTGTGTTCCTGGTACCGACCACTCAGTGTGTTCCAGACACCGAGCACTCAGTCTTTTCCATACACCGAGCACTCAGTCTGTTCCATACACCGACCACTCAGCGTGTTCCAGACACCGAGCACTCAGTTTGTTCCAGACACCGAGCACTCAGTATGTTCCAGACACCGAACACTCAGTATGTTCCAGACACCGAGCACTCAGTGCGTTTAAGGCATTGAGCAATCAGTGTGTTCCGGGATCCGAGAACTCAGTGAATTTCGCGCACCGACCACGCAGTGTGTTCCAGACACCGAGCACGCAGTGTGTTCCAGACACCGAGCACTGAGCGCGTTCCAGACACGGAGCACTGAGCGCGTTCCAGACACGAAGCACTCAGCGCGTTCCAAACACCGAGCACTCAGCGCGTTCCAAACACCGAGCACTCAGCGCGTTTCAGACACCGAGCACTCATCACGTTCCAAACCCCGAGCACTCAGCGCGTTCCAGACACGTAGCACTCAGAGCGTTCCAGACACCGAACACTCAGCGTATTCCAGACACCGAGCACTCAGCGCGTTCCAGACACCGAGCACTCAGTCTGTTTGAGACATCAAGCACTCAGCGTATTCCAGACAACGAGCAATCAGTGCGTTCTGGGAACCGAGAAATGAGAGTGTTTCCTGCACCGACCACACAGTGTGGTCTAGACACCGAGAAATCAGTGTGTTCCTGGAACTGAGAACTCAGTGTGTTTCAGACACCGAGAACTCAGTCTCTTCCAGACACCGAGCACTCAGTGAGTTACAGACACCCAGCACTCAGTGAGTTCCAGACACCGAGCACTCAGTGAGTTCCAGACACCGAGCACTCAGCGTATTCCAGACACCGAGCACTCAGCGTGCTCCTGACACTGAGCACTCAGCGTGTTCCAGACACCGAGCACTGAGCGTGTTCCGGACACCGAGCACTCAGTATGTTTCAGACACCGAGCACTCAATCTGTTCCAGACACCGAGCACTCCGTCTGTTCCAGACACCGAGCACTCCATCTGTTCGAGACACCGAGCAGTTAGTGTGTTCCGGGAACTGAGCACTCAGCACGTTCCAGACACCGAGCACTCAGTCTGTTTGTGGCACCGAGCACTCAGTGTGTTCCAGATACTGAGCACTCAGTGTGTTCCAGACACCGAGCACTCAGTGTGTTCCCAGTACCGACCACTCAGTGTGTTCCAGACACCGAGCACTGAGTGCATTCGAGACCCCGAGCACTCATCGCGTTCCAGACCCGGAGCACTCAGCGCGTTCCAGACACAGAGCACTCAGCGTTTTCCAGACCCAGAGAACTCAGCGCGTTCCAGACACCGAGCTCTCAGTGCGTTCCAGACACCGAGCACTCAGCGTGTTCCATACACCGAGCACTCAGCGCGTTCCAGACATCGAACACTCAGCGCGTTCCAGACACCGACCACTCAGCGTGTTCCAGAAACCGACCACGCAGTGTGTTCCAGACACCGAGCACTCAGTGTGTTCCAGACACCGAGCACTGAGCGCGTTCCAGACACCGAGCACTCAGTATGTTCCAGACACCGAGCACTCAGTGTGTTCCAGACACCGAGCACTCAGTGCGATCCAGGCACCGAGCAATCAGTGTCTTCCGGGAACCGAGAACTCAGTGTGTTTCACGCACCGACCACGCAGTGTGTTCCAGACACCGAGCACTCAGTGTGTTCCAGACACCGAGCACTGAGCGCGTTCCAGACACCGAGCACTGAGCGCGTTCCAGACACCGAGCACTCAGCACGTTCCAGACACCGAGCACTCAGCGTATTCCAGACACCGAGCACTCAGTGTGTTCCAGACACCGAGCACTGAGCGCGTTCCAGACACCGAGCACTGAGCGCGTTCCAGACACCGAGCACTCAGCGTATTCCAGACACCGAGCAGTGAGCGTGTTCCCGACACCGATCACTCAGTATGTATCAGACACCGAGCACTCAGTCTCTTCCAGACACCGAGCACACAGTCTGTTCCAGACACCGAGCACTCCATCTGTTCGAGACACCGAGCACTCAGCGCGTTCCAGACACCGAGCACTCAGCGCGTTCCAGACACCGAGCACTCAGCACATTCCAGACACCGAACACTCAGCGCGTTCCAGACATCAACCACTCAGTGTGTTCCAGACACCGACCATTCAGTATGTTCCAGACACCGAGCACTCAGTATGTTCCAGACACCGAGCACTCAGTGTGTTCCAGACACCAAGCACTCAGTGCGTTCCAGGCACCAAGCAATCAGTGTCTTCCGGGAACCGAGAACTCAGTGTGTTTCGCGCACCGACCACGCAGTGTGTTCCAGACACCGAGCACTCAGTGTGTTCCAGACACCGAGCACTCAGCGCGTTCCAGACACCGAGCACTCAGCGCATTTCAGACACCGAGTACTCATCGCGTTCCAGACCCTGAGCACTCAGCGCATTCCAGACACAGAGCACTCAGAGCGTTTCAGACACCGAGCACTCAGTGAGTTCCAGACACCGAGCACTCAGTGTGTTCAAGACACCGAGCACTCAGTGTATTCCTGGAACCTAGCACTCAGTGTGTTTCAGAGACCGAGCACTCAGTGTGTTCCAGACACCGAGCACTCAGCGTGCTCCAGACACCGAGCACTCAGCGTGCTCCTGACACTGAGCACTCAGTGTGTTCCAGACACCGAACACTCAGCGTGTTCAAGGCAGCGAGCACTCAGCGTATTCCAGACACCTAGCACTCAGCGTGTTCCAGACACCGAGCACTCAGTGTGTTCTGGACACCGAGCACTCAGTGTGTTCCGGACACCAAGCACTCAGTGTATTCCTGGAACCTAGCACTCAGTGTGTTTCAGAGACCGAGCACTCAGTGTGTTCCAGACACCGAGCACTCAGTGAGTTCCATACACCAAGCACTCTGTGTGTTCCAGACTCCGAGAACTGAGCGCGTTCCAGACACCGAGCACTCAGTGAGTTCCAGACACCGGGCACTCACTGTGTTCCAGACACCGAGCACTCAGCGTATTCCAGACACCGAGCACTCAGCGTGCTCCTGACACTGAGCACTCAGCGTGTTCCAGATACCGAGCACTGAGCGTGTTCCCGACACCGAGCGCTCAGTATGTTTCAGACACCGAGCACTCAGTCTGTTCCAGACACCGAGCACTCAGTGTGTTCCAGATACTGAGCACTCAGTGTGTTCCAGACACCGAGCACTCAGTGTGTTCTCAGTACCGACCACTCTGTGTGTTCCAGACACCGAGCACTGAGCGCGTTTAAGGCATCGAGCAATCAGTGTGTTCCGGGATCCGAGAACTCAGTGTGTTTCGCGCACCGACCACGCAGTGTGTTCCAGACACCGAGCACTCAGTGTGTTCCAGACACCGAGCACTGAGCGCGTTCCAGACACCGAGCACTGAGTGCGTTCCAGACACCGAGCACTCAGCACGTTCCGGACACCGAGCACTCAGCGTATTCCAGACACCGGCACTGAGCGTGTTCCCGACACCGAGCACTCAGTATGTATCAGACACCGAGCACTCAGTCTCTTCCAGACACCGAGCACACAGTCTGTTCCAGACACCGAGCACTCCGTCTGTTCCAGACACCGAGCACTCCATCTGTTCGAGACACCGAGCACTCAGTGTGTTCCGGGAACTGAGCACTCAGCACCTTCCAGACATCGAGCACTCAGCACGTTCCAGACACCGAGCACTCCATCTGTTCGAGACACCGAGCACTCAGCGCGTTCCAGACACCGAGCACTCAGCGCGTTGCAGACACCGAGCACTCAGCACATTCCAGACACCGAACACTCAGCGCATTCCAGACACTGAGCACTCAGTCATTTCGAGACATCAAGCACTCAGCATATTCCAGACAACGAGCAATCAGTGCGTTCTGGGAACCGAGAAATCAGTGTCTTCCGGGAACCGAGAACTCAGTGTGTTTCACGCACCGACCACGCAGTGTGTTCCAGACACCGAGAACTCAGTCTGTTTGTGGCACCGAGCACTCAGTGTGTTCCAGATACTGAGCACTCAGTGTGTTCCAGACACCGAGCACTCAGTGTGTTCTCAGTACCGACCATTCAGTATGTTCCAGACACCGAGCACTCAGTGTGTTCCAGACACCAAGCACTCAGTGCGTTCCAGGCACCGAGCAATCAGTGTCTTCCGGGAACTGAGAACTCAGTGTGTTTCGCGCACCGACCACGCAGTGTGTTCCAGACACCGAGCACTCAGTGTGTTCCAGACACCGAGCACTGAGCGCGTTCCAGGCACCGACCACTCAGTGCGTTTCAGACACCGAGCACTCAGCGCGTTCCAGACACCGAGCACTCAGCGCATTTCAGACACCGAGCACTCATCGCGTTCCAGACCCTGAGCACTCAGCGCATTCCAGACACAGAGCACTCAGAGAGTTTCAGACACCGAGCACTCAGTGAGTTCCAGACACCGAGCACTCAGTGTGTTCCAGACACCGAGCACTCAGTGTATTCCTGGAACCTAGCACTCAGTGTGTTTCAGAGACCGAGCACTCAGCGTGCTCCTGACACTGAGCACTCAGCGTGTTCCAGACACCGAGCACGCAGTCTGTTCCATACACCAACCACTCAGCGTGTTCAAGGCAGCGAGCACTCAGCGTATTCCAGACACCTAGCACTCAGCGTGTTCCAGACACCGAGCACGCAGTGTGTTCCAGACACCGAGCACTCAGTGTGTTCCGGACACCGAGCACTCAGTGTGTTCCAGACACCGAGCACTCAGTTTATTCCTGGAACCTAGCACTCAGTGTGTTTCAGACACCGAGCACTCAGTGTGTTCCAGACACCGAGCACTCAGTGAGTTGCATACACCAAGCACTCTGTGTGTTCCAGACTCCGAGCACTGAGCGCGTTCCAGACATCGAGCACTCAGTGAATTCCAGACACCGAGCACTCAGCGTATTCCAGACACCGAGCACTCAGCGTGCTCCTGACACTGAGCACTCAGCGTGTTCCAGATACCGAGCACTGAGCGTGTTCCCGACACCGAGCACTCAGTATGTTTCAGACACCGAGCACTCAGTATGTTTCAGACACCGAGCACACAGTCTGTTCCAGACACCGAGTACTCAGTCTGTTCCAGACACCGAGCACTCAGTCTGTTTGTGGCACCGAGCACTTAGTGTGTTCCAGACACTGAGCACTCAGTGTGTTCCAGACACCGAGCACTCAGTGTGTTCTCAGTACCGACCACTCAGTGTGTTCCGGACACGAAGCACTGAGCACATTCGAGACCCCGAGCACTCATCGCGTTCCAGACCCGGAGCACTCAGCGCGTTCCAGACACAGAGCGCTCAGCGCTTTCCAGACACCGAGCACTCAGCGCGTTCCAGACACTGAGCACTCAGTCTTGTCGAGACATCAAGCACTCAGCATATTCCAGACAACGAGCAATCAGTGCGTTCTGGGAACTGAGAAATCAGTGTGTTTCGTGCACCCACCATACAGTGTGGTCTGGACACCAAGAACTCAGTGTGTTCCTGGAACTGAGAACTCAGCGTGTTTCAGACACCGAGAACTCAGTCACTTCCAGACACCAAGTATTCAGCGTGTTCCAGACACTGAGCACTCAGTGTGTTCCAGACACCGACCACTCAGTATGTTCCAGACACCGAGCACTCAGTGTGTTCCAGACACCGAGCACTCAGTGTGTTCCAGACACCGAGCACTCAGTGCGTTCCAGGCACCGAGCAATCAGTGTCTTCCGGGAACCGAGAACTCAGTGTGTTTCACGCACCGACCACGCAGTGTGTTCCAGACACCGAGCACTCAGTGTATTCCAGACACCGAGCACTGAGCGCGTTCCAGACACCGAGCACTGAGCGCGTTCCAGACACCGAGCATTCAGCACGTTCCAGACACCGAGCACTCAGCGTATTCCAGACACCGAGCACTCAGTGTGTTCCAGACACCGAGCACTCAGTGTGTTCTCAGTACCGACCACTCTGTGTGTTCCAGACACCGAGCACTGAGCGCGTTTAAGGCATCGAGCAATCAGTGTGTTCCGGGATCCGAGAACTCAGTGTGTTTCGCGCACCGTCCACGCAGTGTGTTCCAGACACCGAGCACTCAGTGTGTTCCAGACACCGAGCACTGAGCGCGTTCCAGACACCGAGCACTGAGTGCGTTCCAGACACCGAGCACTCAGCACGTTCCGGACACCGAGCACTCAGCGTATTCCAGACACCGGCACTGAGCGTGTTCCCGACACCGAGCACTCAGTATGTATCAGACACCGAGCACTCAGTCTCTTCCAGACACCGAGCACACAGTCTGTTCCAGACACCGAGCACTCCGTCTGTTCCAGACACCGAGCACTCCATCTGTTCGAGACACCGAGCACTCAGTGTGTTCCGGGAACTGAGCACTCAGCACCTTCCAGACATCGAGCACTCAGCACGTTCCAGACACCGAGCACTCCATCTGTTCGAGACACCGAGCACTCAGCGCGTTCCAGACACCGAGCACTCAGCGCGTTGCAGACACCGAGCACTCAGCACATTCCAGACACCGAACACTCAGCGCATTCCAGACACTGAGCACTCAGTCATTTCGAGACATCAAGCACTCAGCATATTCCAGACAACGAGCAATCAGTGCGTTCTGGGAACCGAGAAATCAGTGTCTTCCGGGAACCGAGAACTCAGTGTGTTTCACGCACCGACCACGCAGTGTGTTCCAGACACCGAGAACTCAGTCTGTTTGTGGCACCGAGCACTCAGTGTGTTCCAGATACTGAGCACTCAGTGTGTTCCAGACACCGAGCACTCAGTGTGTTCTCAGTACCGACCATTCAGTATGTTCCAGACACCGAGCACTCAGTGTGTTCCAGACACCAAGCACTCAGTGCGTTCCAGGCACCGAGCAATCAGTGTCTTCCGGGAACTGAGAACTCAGTGTGTTTCGCGCACCGACCACGCAGTGTGTTCCAGACACCGAGCACTCAGTGTGTTCCAGACACCGAGCACTGAGCGCGTTCCAGGCACCGACCACTCAGTGCGTTTCAGACACCGAGCACTCAGCGCGTTCCAGACACCGAGCACTCAGCGCATTTCAGACACCGAGCACTCATCGCGTTCCAGACCCTGAGCACTCAGCGCATTCCAGACACAGAGCACTCAGAGAGTTTCAGACACCGAGCACTCAGTGAGTTCCAGACACCGAGCACTCAGTGTGTTCCAGACACCGAGCACTCAGTGTATTCCTGGAACCTAGCACTCAGTGTGTTTCAGAGACCGAGCACTCAGCGTGCTCCTGACACTGAGCACTCAGCGTGTTCCAGACACCGAGCACGCAGTCTGTTCCATACACCAACCACTCAGCGTGTTCAAGGCAGCGAGCACTCAGCGTATTCCAGACACCTAGCACTCAGCGTGTTCCAGACACCGAGCACGCAGTGTGTTCCAGACACCGAGCACTCAGTGTGTTCCGGACACCGAGCACTCAGTGTGTTCCAGACACCGAGCACTCAGTTTATTCCTGGAACCTAGCACTCAGTGTGTTTCAGACACCGAGCACTCAGTGTGTTCCAGACACCGAGCACTCAGTGAGTTCCATACACCAAGCACTCAGCGTATTCCAGACACCGAGCACTCAGCGTGCTCCTGACACTGAGCACTCAGCGTGTTCCAGATACCGAGCACTGAGCGTGTTCCCGACACCGAGCACTCAGTATGTTTCAGACACCGAGCACTCAGTATGTTTCAGACACCGAGCACACAGTCTGTTCCAGACACCGAGTACTCAGTCTGTTCCAGACACCGAGCACTCAGTCTGTTTGTGGCACCGAGCACTTAGTGTGTTCCAGACACTGAGCACTCAGTGTGTTCCAGACACCGAGCACTCAGTGTGTTCTCAGTACCGACCACTCAGTGTGTTCCGGACACCAAGCACTGAGCACATTCGAGACCCCGAGCACTCATCGCGTTCCAGACCCGGAGCACTCAGCGCGTTCCAGACACAGAGCGCTCAGCGCTTTCCAGACACCGAGCACTCAGCGCGTTCCAGACACTGAGCACTCAGTCTTGTCGAGACATCAAGCACTCAGCATATTCCAGACAACGAGCAATCAGTGCGTTCTGGGAACTGAGAAATCAGTGTGTTTCGTGCACCCACCATACAGTGTGGTCTGGACACCAAGAACTCAGTGTGTTCCTGGAACTGAGAACTCAGCGTGTTTCAGACACCGAGAACTCAGTCACTTCCAGACACCAAGTATTCAGCGTGTTCCAGACACTGAGCACTCAGTGTGTTCCAGACACCGACCACTCAGTATGTTCCAGACACCGAGCACTCAGTGTGTTCCAGACACCGAGCACTCAGTGTGTTCCAGACACCGAGCACTCAGTGCGTTCCAGGCACCGAGCAATCAGTGTCTTCCGGGAACCGAGAACTCAGTGTGTTTCACGCACCGACCACGCAGTGTGTTCCAGACACCGAGCACTCAGTGTATTCCAGACACCGAGCACTGAGCGCGTTCCAGACACCGAGCACTGAGCGCGTTCCAGACACCGAGCATTCAGCACGTTCCAGACACCGAGCACTCAGCGTATTCCAGACACCGAGCACTCAGTGTGTTCCAGACACCGAGCACTGAGCGCGTTCCAGACACCGAGCACTGAGCGCGTTCCAGACACCGAGCACTCAGCACGTTCCAGACACCGAGCACTCAGCGTATTCCAGACACCGAGCACTGAGCGTGTTCCCGACACCGAGCACTCTGTATGTATCAGACACCGAGCACTCAGTCTCTTCCAGACACCGAGCACACAGTCTGTTCCAGACACCGAGCACTCCGTCTGTTCCAGACACCGAGCACTCCATCTGTTCGAGACACCGAGCACTCAGTGTGTTCCGGGAACTGAGCACTCAGCACCTTCCAGACACCGAGCACTCAGCACGTTCCAGACACCGAGCACTCCATCTGTTCGAGACACCGAGCACTCAGCGCGTTCCAAACACCGAGCACTCAGCGCGTTGCAGACACCGAGCACTCAGCACATTCCAGACACCGAACACTCAGCGCGTTCCAGACACCAACCACTCAGTGTGTTCCAGACACCGACCATTCAGTATGTTCCAGACACCGAGCACTCAGTGTGTTCCAGACACCGAGCACTCAGTGTGTTCCAGACACCAAGCACTCAGTGCGTTCCACGCACCGAGCAATCAGTGTCTTCCGGGAACCGAGAACTCAGTGTGTTTCGCGCACCGACCACGCAGTGTGTTCCAGACACCGAGCACTCAGTGTGTTCCAGACACCGAGCACTCAGCGCGTTCCAGACACCGAGCACTCAGCGCATTTCAGACACCGAGTACTCATCGCGTTCCAGACCCTGAGCACTCAGCGCATTCCAGACACAGAGCACTCAGAGCGTTTCAGACACCGAGCACTCAGTGAGTTCCAGACACCGAGCACTCAGCGCGTTCCAGACACTGAGCACTCAGTCTTGTCGAGACATCAAGCACTCAGCATATTCCAGACAACGAGCAATCAGTGCGTTCTGGGAACTGAGAAATCAGTGTGTTTCGTGCACCCACCATACAGTGTGGTCTGGACACCAAGAACTCAGTGTGTTCCTGGAACTGAGAACTCAGCGTGTTTCAGACACCGAGAACTCAGTCACTTCCAGACACCAAGTATTCAGCGTGTTCCAGACACTGAGCACTCAGTGTGTTCCAGACACCGACCACTCAGTATGTTCCAGACACCGAGCACTCAGTGTGTTCCAGACACCGAGCACTCAGTGTGTTCCAGACACCGAGCACTCAGTGCGTTCCAGGCACCGAGCAATCAGTGTCTTCCGGGAACCGAGAACTCAGTGTGTTTCACGCACCGACCACGCAGTGTGTTCCAGACACCGAGCACTCAGTGTGTTCCAGACACCGAGCACTCAGTGTGTTCCAGACACCGAGCACTCAGTGCGTTCCAGGCACCGAGCAATCAGTGTCTTCCGGGAACCGAGAACTCAGTGTGTTTCACGCACCGACCACGCAGTGTGTTCCAGACACCGAGCACTCAGTGTATTCCAGACACCGAGCACTGAGCGCGTTCCAGACACCGAGCACTGAGCGCGTTCCAGACACCGAGCATTCAGCACGTTCCAGACACCGAGCACTCAGCGTATTCCAGACACCGAGCACTCAGTGTGTTCCAGACACCGAGCACTGAGCGCGTTCCAGACACCGAGCACTGAGCGCGTTCCAGACACCGAGCACTCAGCACGTTCCAGACACCGAGCACTCAGCGTATTCCAGACACCGAGCACTGAGCGTGTTCCCGACACCGAGCACTCTGTATGTATCAGACACCGAGCACTCAGTCTCTTCCAGACACCGAGCACACAGTCTGTTCCAGACACCGAGCACTCCGTCTGTTCCAGACACCGAGCACTCCATCTGTTCGAGACACCGAGCACTCAGTGTGTTCCGGGAACTGAGCACTCAGCACCTTCCAGACACCGAGCACTCAGCACGTTCCAGACACCGAGCACTCCATCTGTTCGAGACACCGAGCACTCAGCGCGTTCCAAACACCGAGCACTCAGCGCGTTGCAGACACCGAGCACTCAGCACATTCCAGACACCGAACACTCAGCGCGTTCCAGACACCAACCACTCAGTGTGTTCCAGACACCGACCATTCAGTATGTTCCAGACACCGAGCACTCAGTGTGTTCCAGACACCGAGCACTCAGTGTGTTCCAGACACCAAGCACTCAGTGCGTTCCACGCACCGAGCAATCAGTGTCTTCCGGGAACCGAGAACTCAGTGTGTTTCGCGCACCGACCACGCAGTGTGTTCCAGACACCGAGCACTCAGTGTGTTCCAGACACCGAGCACTCAGCGCGTTCCAGACACCGAGCACTCAGCGCATTTCAGACACCGAGTACTCATCGCGTTCCAGACCCTGAGCACTCAGCGCATTCCAGACACAGAGCACTCAGAGCGTTTCAGACACCGAGCACTCAGTGAGTTCCAGACACCGAGCACTCAGTGTGTTCAAGACACCGAGCACTCAGTGTATTCCAGACACCGAGCACTGAGCGCGTTCCAGACACCGAGCACTGAGCGCGTTCCAGACACCGAGCACTCAGCACGTTCCAGACACTGAGCACTCAGCGTATTCCAGACACCGAGCACTGAGCGTGTTCCCGACACCGAGCACTCTGTATGTATCAGACACCGAGCACTCAGTCTCTTCCAGACACCGAGCACACAGTCTGTTCCAGACACCGAGCACTCCGTCTGTTCCAGACACCGAGCACTCCATCTGTTCGAGACACCGAGCACTCAGTGTGTTCCGGGAACTGAGCACTCAGCACCTTCCAGACACCGAGCACTCAGCACGTTCCAGACACCGAGCACTCCATCTGTTCGAGACACCGAGCACTCAGCGCGTTCCAAACACCGAGCACTCAGCGCGTTGCAGACACCGAGCACTCAGCACATTCCAGACACCGAACACTCAGCGCGTTCCAGACACCAACCACTCAGTGTGTTCCAGACACCGACCATTCAGTATGTTCCAGACACCGAGCACTCAGTGTGTTCCAGACACCGAGCACTCAGTGTGTTCCAGACACCAAGCACTCAGTGCGTTCCACGCACCGAGCAATCAGTGTCTTCCGGGAACCGAGAACTCAGTGTGTTTCGCGCACCGACCACGCAGTGTGTTCCAGACACCGAGCACTCAGTGTGTTCCAGACACCGAGCACTCAGCGCGTTCCAGACACCGAGCACTCAGCGCATTTCAGACACCGAGTACTCATCGCGTTCCAGACCCTGAGCACTCAGCGCATTCCAGACACAGAGCACTCAGAGCGTTTCAGACACCGAGCACTCAGTGAGTTCCAGACACCGAGCACTCAGTGTGTTCAAGACACCGAGCACTCAGTGTATTCCTGGAACCTAGCACTCAGTGTGTTTCAGAGACCGAGTACTCAGTGTGTTCCAGACACCGAGAACTCAGCGTGCTCCTGACACTGAGCACTCAGCGTGTTCCAGACACCGAGCACGCAGTCTGTTCCATACACCAACCACTCAGCGTGTTCAAGGCAGCGAGCACTCAGCGTATTCCAGACACCTAGCACTCAGCCTGTTCCAGACACCGAGCACTCAGTGTGTTCTGGACACCGAGCACTCAGTGTGTTCCGGACACCGAGCACTCAGTGTATTCCTGGAACCTAGCACTCAGTGTGTTTCAGACACCGAGCACTCAGTGTGTTCCAGACACTGAGCACTCAGTGAGTTCCATAGACCAAGCACTCTGTGTGTTCCAGACTCCGAGCAATGAGCGCGTTCCAGACACCGAGCACTCAGTGAGTTCCAGACACCGGGCACTCAGTGTGTTCCAGACACCGAGCACTCAGCGTATTCCAGACACCGAGCACTCAGCGTGCTCCTGACACTGAGCACTCAGCGTGTTCCAGATACCGAGCACTGAGCATGTTCCCGACACCGAGCACTCAGTATGTTTCAGACACCGAGCACTCAGTCTGTTCCAGACACCGAGCACTCAGTCTGTTTGTGGCACCGAGTACTCAGTGTGTTCCAGATACTGAGCACTCAGTGTGTTCCAGACACCGAGCACTCAGTGTGTTCTCAGTACCGACCACTCAGTGTGTTCCAGACACCGAGCACTGAGCGCATTCGAGACCCCGAGCACTCATCGCGTTCCAGACCCGGAGCACTCAGTGCGTTTCAGACACAGAGCACTCAGCGCTTTCCAGACACCGAGCACTCAGCGCATTCCAGACACTGAGCACTCAGTCTTTTCGAGACATCAAGCACTCAGCGTATTCCAGACAACGAGCAATCAGTGCGTTCTGGGAACCGAGAAATCAGAGTGTTTCGTGCACCCACCACACAGTGTGGTCGAGACACCGAGAACTCAGTGTGTTCCTGGAACTGAGAATTCAGCGTGTTTCAGACACCGAGAACTCAGTCACTTCCAGACACCAAGTATTCAGCGTGTTCCAGACACTGAGCACTCAGTGTGTTCCAGACACCGAGCACTGAGCGTGTTCCTGACACCGAGCACTCAGTATGTATCAGACACCGAGCACTCAGTCTCTTCCAGACACCGAGCACACAGTCTGTTCCAGGCACCGAGCACTCCGTCTGTTCCAGACACCGAGCACTCCATCTGTTCGAGACACCGAGCACTCAGTGTGTTCCGGGAACTGAGCACTCAGCACGTTCCAGACACCGAGCACTCAGCACGTTCCAGACACCGAGGACTCAGTCTGTTTGCGGCACCGAGCACTCAGTGTGTTCCAGATACTGAACACTCAGTGTGTTCCAGACACCGAGCACTCAGTGTGTTCTCAGTACCGACCATTCAGTATGTTCCAGACACCGAGCACTCAGTGTGTTCCAGACACCAAGCACTCAGTGCGTTCCAGGCACCGAGCAATCAGTGTCTTCCGGGAACTGAGAACTCAGTGTGTTTCGCGCACCGACCACGCAGTGCGTTCCAGACACCGAGCACTCAGTGTGTTCCAGACACCGAGCACTGAGCGCGTTCCAGGCACCGACCACTCAGTGCGTTTCAGACACCGAGCACTCAGCGCGTTCCAGACACCGAGCACTCAGCGCATTTCAGACACCGAGCACTCATCGCGTTCCAGACCCTGAGCACTCAGCGCATTCCAGACACAGAGCACTCAGAGCGTTTCAGACACCGAGCACTCAGTGAGTTCCAGACACCGAGCACTCAGTGTGTTCCAGACACCGAGCACTCAGTGTATTCCTGGAACCTAGCACTCAGTGTGTTTCAGAGACCGAGCACTCAGCGTGCTCCTGACACTGAGCACTCAGCGTGTTCCAGACACCGAGCACGCAGTCTGTTCCATACACCAACCACTCAGTGTGTTCCAGACACCGAACACTCAGCGTGTTCAAGGCAGCGAGCACTCAGCGTATTCCAGACACCTAGCACTCAGCGTGTTCCAGACACCGAGCACGCAGTGTGTTCCAGACACCGAGCACTCAGTGTGTTCCGGACACCGAGCACTCAGTGTGTTCCAGACACCGAGCACTCAGTTTATTCCTGGAACCTAGCACTCAGTGTGTTTCAGACACCGAGCACTCAGTGTGTTCCAGACACCGAGCACTCAGTGAGTTGCATACACCAAGCACTCTGTGTGTTCCAGACTCCGAGCACTGAGCGCGTTCCAGACATCGAGCACTCAGTGAGTTCCAGACACCGAGCACTCAGCGTATTCCAGACACCGAGCACTCAGCGTGCTCCTGACACTGAGCACTCAGCGTGTTCCAGATACCGAGCACTGAGCGTGCTCCCGACACCGAGCACTCAGTATGTTTCAGACACCGAGCACTCAGTATGTTTCAGACACCGAGCACACAGTCTGTTCCAGACACCGAGTACTCAGTCTGTTCCAGACACCGAGCACTCAGTCTGTTTGTGGCACCGAGCACTCAGTGTGTTCCAGACACTGAGCACTCAGTGTGTTCCAGACACCGAGCACTCAGTGTGTTCTCAGTACCGACCACTCAGTGTGTTCCAGACACCAAGCACTGAGCGCATTCGAGACCCCGAGCACTCATCGCGTTCCAGACCCGGAGCACTCAGTGTGTTCCAGACACCGAGCACTCAGTGAGTTCCATAGACCAAGCACTCTGTGTGTTCCAGACTCCGAGCAATGAGCGCGTTCCAGACACCGAGCACTCAGTGAGTTCCAGACACCGGGCACTCAGTGTGTTCCAGACACCGAGCACTCAGCGTATTCCAGACACCGAGCACTCAGCGTGCTCCTGACACTGAGCACTCAGCGTGTTCCAGATACCGAGCACTGAGCATGTTCCCGACACCGAGCACTCAGTATGTTTCAGACACCGAGCACTCAGTCTGTTCCAGACACCGAGCACTCAGTCTGTTTGTGGCACCGAGTACTCAGTGTGTTCCAGATACTGAGCACTCAGTGTGTTCCAGACACCGAGCACTCAGTGTGTTCTCAGTACCAACCACTCAGTGTGTTCCAGACACCGAGCACTGAGCGCATTCGAGACCCCGAGCACTCATCGCCTTCCAGACCCGGAGCACTCAGTGCGTTTCAGACACAGAGCACTCAGCGCTTTCCAGACACCGAGCACTCAGCGCATTCCAGACACTGAGCACTCAGTCTTTTCGAGACATCAAGCACTCAGCATATTCCAGACAACGAGCAATCAGTGCGTTCTGGGAACCGAGAAATCAGAGTGTTTCGTGCACCCACCACACAGTGTGGTCTAGACACCGAGAACTCAGTGTGTTCCTGGAACTGAGAATTCAGCGTGTTTCAGACACCGAGAACTCAGTCACTTCCAGACACCAAGTATTCAGCGTGTTCCAGACACTGAGCACTCAGTGTGTTCCAGACACCGAGCACTGAGCGTGTTATGACACCGAGCACTCAGTATGTATCAGACACCGAGCACTCAGTCTCTTCCAGACACCGAGCACACAGTCTGTTCCAGGCACCGAGCACTCCGTCTGTTCCAGACACCGAGCACTCTATCTGTTCGAGACACCGAGCACTCAGTGTGTTCCGGGAACTGAGCACTCAGCACGTTCCAGACACCGAGCACTCAGCACGTTCCAGACACCGAGGACTCAGTCTGTTTGTGGCACCCAGCACTCAGTGTGTTCCAGATACTGAACACTCAGTGTGTTCCAGACACCGAGCACTCAGTGTGTTCTCAGTACCGACCATTCAGTATGTTCCAGACACCGAGCACTCAGTGTGTTCCAGACACCAAGCACTCAGTGCGTTCCAGGCACCGAGCAATCAGTGTCTTCCGGGAACTGAGAACTCAGTGTGTTTCGCTCACCGACCACGCAGTGTGTTCCAGACACCGAGCACTCAGTGTGTTCCAGACACCGAGCACTGAGCGCGTTCCAGGCACCGACCACTCAGTGCGTTTCAGACACCGAGCACTCAGCGCGTTCCAGACACCGAGCACTCAGCGCATTTCAGACACCGAGCACTCATTGCGTTCCAGACCCTGAGCACTCAGCGCATTCCAGACACAGAGCACTCAGAGCGTTTCAGACACCGAGCACTCAGTGAGTTCCAGACACCGAGCACTCAGTGTGTTCCAGACACCGAGCACTCAGTGTATTCCTGGAACCTAGCACTCAGTGTGTTTCAGAGACCGAGCACTCAGCGTGCTCCTGACACTGAGCACTCAGCGCTTTCCAGACACCGAGCACTCAGCGCGTTCCAGACAACGAGCAATCAGTGCATTCTGGGAACTGAGAAATCAGTGTGTTTCGTGCACCCACCACACAGTGTGGTCTAGACACCAAGAACTCAGTGTGTTCCTGGAACTGAGAACTCAGCGTGTTTCAGACACCGAGAACTCAGTCACTTCCAGACACCAAGTATTCAGCGTGTTCCAGACACTGAGCACTCAGTGTGTTCCAGACACCGAGCACTCAGCGTGTTCCAGACCCGGAGCACTCAGCGCGTTCCAGACACAGAGCACTCAGCGCTTTCCAGACACCGAGCACTCAGCGCGTTCCAGACAACGAGCAATCAGTGCATTCTGGGAACTGAGAAATCAGTGTGTTTCGTGCACCCACCACACAGTGTGGTCTAGACACCAAGAACTCAGTGTGTTCCTGGAACTGAGAACTCAGCGTGTTTCAGACACCGAGAACTCAGTCACTTCCAGACACCAAGTATTCAGCGTGTTCCAGACACTGAGCACTCAGTGTGTTCCAGACACCGAGCACTCAGCGTGTTCCAGACACCGAGCACTCAGTGTGCTCCTGACACTGAGCACTCAGCGTGTTGCAGACACCGAGCACGCAGTCTGTTCCATACACCAACCACTCAGTGTGTTCCAGACACCGAACACTCAGCGTGTTCAAGGCAGCGAGCACTCAGCGTATTCCAGACACCTAGCACTCAGCGTGTTCCAGACACCGAACACTCAGTGTGTTCCAGACACCGAGCACTCAGTCTGTTCCAGACACCGAGCACTCAGTGTGTTCCAGACACCGAGCACTCAGTGCGTTCCAGGCACCGAGCAATCAGTGTCTTCCGGGAACCGAGAACTCAGTGTGTTTCGCGCATCGACCACGCAGTGTGTTCCAGACACCGAGCACTGAGCGCGTTCCAGACACTGAGCACTCAGCGTGTTTCAGACACCGAGCACTCAGGGTGTTCCAGACCCCGAGCACCCAGCGCATTTCAGACACCGAGCACTCATCGCGTTCCAGACCCCGAGCACTCATCGCGTTCCAGACCCCGAGCACTCAGCGCATTCCAGACACAGAGCACTCAGAGCGTTTCAGACACTGAGCACTCAGTGTGTTCCAGACACCGAGCACTCAGCGCGTTCCAGGCACTGAGCAATCAGTGTGTTCCGGGAACCGAGAACTCAGTGTGTTCCTCGCACTGACCACGCAGTGTGTTCCAGACACCGAGCACTGAGCGCGTTTCAGACACCGAGCACTCAGCGTGTTCCAGATACAGAGCACTCAGCGCGTTCCAGACACCGAGCAGTCAGCGCATTTCAGACACCGAGCACTCATCGCGTTCCAGACCCCGAGCACTCATCGCGTTCCAGACCCTGAGCACTCAGCGCATTCCAGACACAGAGCATTCAGAGCGTTTCAGACACCGAGCACTCAGTGAGTTCCAGACACCGAGCACTCAGTGAGTTCCAGACACCGAGCACTCAGTGAGTTCCAGACACCGAGCACTCTGTGTGTTCCAGACTCCGAGCACTGAGCGCGTTCCAGACACCGAGCACTGAGCGTGTTCCAAACACCGAGCACTCAGCGCATTAGAGACACCGAGCACTCATCACGTTCCAGACCCCGAGCACTCAGCACATTCCAGAGACGGAGCACTCAGAGAGTTCCAGACACCGAACACTCAGCGTATTCCAGACACTGAGCACTCAGCGCATTCCAGACACTGAGCACTCTGTCAGTTCCAGACACCGAGCACTCAGTCTGTTTGAGACATCGAGCTCTCAGCGTATTCCAGACACCTAGCACTCATCGTGCTCCAGACACCTTGCACTCAACGTGTTCCAGACACCGAGCACTGATAGTGTTCCCGACACCGAGCACTCGGCGTATTCCAGACGCCGAGCATTCTGTGTGTTCGAGACACCGAGCACTCAGCGTGTTCTGGAAACTGAACACTCAGCGTGTTTCAGGCACCGATCACTCAGTGTGTTCCAGACACCGAGCCTCAGTGTGTTCCTGGTACCGACCACTCAGAGTGTTCCAGACACCGAGCACTCAGTCTTTTCCAGACACCGAGCACTCAGCGCGTTCCAGACACCGAGCACTCAGTGTGTTCCAGACACCGAGCACTCAGTGTATTCCTGGAACCTAGCACTCAGTGTGTTTCAGAGACCGAGCACTCAGCGTGCTCCTGACACTGAGCACTCAGCGTGTTCCAGACACCGAGCACGCAGTCTGTTCCATACACCAACCACTCAGTGTGTTCCAGACACCGAACACTCAGCGTGTTCAAGGCAGCGAGCACTCAGCGTATTCCAGACACCTAGCACTCAGCGTATTCCAGACACCGAGCACGCAGTGTGTTCCAGACACCGAGCACTCAGTGTGTTCCGGACACCGAGCACTCAGTGTGTTCCAGACACCGAGCACTCAGTTTATTCCTGGAACCTAGCACTCAGTGTGTTTCAGACACCGAGCACTCAGTGTGTTCCAGACACCGAGCACTCAGTGAGTTGCATACACCAAGCACTCTGTGTGTTCCAGACTCCGAGCACTGAGCGCGTTCCAGACATCGAGCACTCAGTGAGTTCCAGACACCGAGCACTCAGCGTATTCCAGACACCGAGCACTCAGCGTGCTCCTGACAGTGAGCACTCAGCGTGTTCCAGATATCGAGCACTGAGCGTGTTCCCGACACCGAGCACTCAGTATGTTTCAGACACCGAGCACTCAGTATGTTTCAGACACCGAGCACACAGTCTGTTCCAGACACCGAGTACTCAGTCTGTTCCAGACACCGAGCACTCAGTCTGTTTGTGGCACCGAGCACTCAGTGTGTTCCAGACACTGAGCACTCAGTGTGTTCCAGACACCGAGCACTCAGTGTGTTCTCAGTACCGACCACTCAGTGTGTTCCAGACACCAAGCACTGAGCGCATTCGAGACCCCGAGCACTCATCGCGTTCCAGACCCGGAGCACTCAGCGCGTTCCAGACACAGAGCACTCAGCGCTTTCCAGACACCGAGCACTCAGCGCGTTCCAGACAACGAGCAATCAGTGCATTCTGGGAACTGAGAAATCAGTGTGTTTCGTGCACCCACCACACAGTGTGGTCTAGACACCAAGAACTCAGTGTGTTCCTGGAACTGAGAACTCAGCGTGTTTCAGACACCGAGAACTCAGTCACTTCCAGACACCAAGTATTCAGCGTGTTCCAGACACTGAGCACTCAGTGTGTTCCAGACACCGAGCACTCAGCGTGTTCCAGACACCGAGCACTCAGTGTGCTCCTGACACTGAGCACTCAGCGTGTTGCAGACACCGAGCACGCAGTCTGTTCCATACACCAACCACTCAGTGTGTTCCAGACACCGAACACTCAGCGTGTTCAAGGCAGCGAGCACTCAGCGTATTCCAGACACCTAGCACTCAGCGTGTTCCAGACACCGAACACTCAGTGTGTTCCAGACACCGAGCACTCAGTCTGTTCCAGACACCGAGCACTCAGTGTGTTCCAGACACCGAGCACTCAGTGCGTTCCAGGCACCGAGCAATCAGTGTCTTCCGGGAACCGAGAACTCAGTGTGTTTCGCGCATCGACCACGCAGTGTGTTCCAGACACCGAGCACTGAGCGCGTTGCAGACACTGAGCACTCAGCGTGTTCCAGACACCGAGCACCCAGCGCATTTCAGACACCGAGCACTCATCGCGTTCCAGACCCCGAGCACTCATCGCGTTCCAGACCCCGAGCACTCAGCGCGTTCCAGACACAGAGCACTCAGAGCGTTTCAGACACTGAGCACTCAGTGTGTTCCAGACACCGAGCACTCAGCGCGTTCCAGGCACTGAGCAATCAGTGTGTTCCGGGAACCGAGAACTCAGTGTGTTCCTCGCACTGACCACGCAGTGTGTTCCAGACACCGAGCACTGAGCGCGTTTCAGACACCGAGCTCTCAGCGTGTTCCAGATACAGAGCACTCAGCGCGTTCCAGACACCGAGCAGTCAGCGCATTTCAGACACCGAGCACTCATCGCGTTCCAGACCCCGAGCACTCATCGCGTTCCAGACCCTGAGCACTCAGCGCATTCCAGACACAGAGCATTCAGAGCGTTTCAGACACCGAGCACTCAGTGAGTTCCAGACACCGAGCACTCAGTGTGTTCCAGACACCGAGCACTCAGTGAGTTCCAGACACCGAGCACTCTGTGTGTTCCAGACTCCGAGCACTGAGCGCGTTCCAGACACCGAGCACTGAGCGTGTTCCAAACACCGAGCACTCAGCGCATTAGAGACACCGAGCACTCATCACGTTCCAGACCCCGAGCACTCAGCACATTCCAGAGACGGAGCACTCAGAGAGTTCCAGACACCGAACACTCAGCGTATTCCAGACACTGAGCACTCAGCGCATTCCAGACACTGAGCACTCTGTCAGTTCCAGACACCGAGCACTCAGTCTGTTTGAGACATCGAGCTCTCAGCGTATTCCAGACACCTAGCACTCATCGTGCTCCAGACACCTTGCACTCAACGTGTTCCAGACACCGAGCACTGATAGTGTTCCCGACACCGAGCACTCAGCGTATTCCAGACGCCGAGCATTCTGTCTGTTCGAGACACCGAGCACTCAGCGTGTTCTGGAAACTGAACACTCAGCGTGTTTCAGGCACCGATCACTCAGTGTGTTCCAGACACCGAGCCTCAGTGTGTTCCTGGTACCGACCACTCAGTGTGTTCCAGACACCGAGCACTCAGTCTTTTCCAGACACCGAGCACTCAGCGCGTTCCAGACACCGAGTACTCAGCGCGTTTCAAACACCGAGCTCTGAGCGGGTTTCAGACACCGAGCACTCATCACGTTCCAAACCCAGAGCACTCAGCGCGTTCCAGACACGTAGCACTCAGAGCGTTCCAGACACCGAACACTCAGCGTATTCCAGACACCGAACACTCAGCGTATTCCAGACACCGAGCACTCAGCGTATTCCAGACACCGAGCAATCAGTGCGTTTTGGGAACCGAGAAATCAGAGTGTTTCGTGCACCGACCACACAGTGTGGTCTAGACACCGAGAACTCAGTGTCTTCCTGGAACTGAGAACTCAGTGTGTTTCAGACACCGAGAACCCAGTCGATTCCAGACACCAAGCACTCAGCGTGTTCCAGACACCGAGCACTCAGCGTATTCCAGACACCTAGCACTCAGCGTGTTCCAGACACTGAGCGCTGAGCGTGTTCCCGACACCGAGCACTGAGCGTGTTCCCGACAGCGAACACTCAGCGTGTTCCAGACACCGAGCACTCATCACGTTCCAGACACCGAGCACTCAACGTATTCCAGACACCGAGCACTCAGTGCGTTCCAGACACTGAGCATTCTGTCAGTTCCAGACACCGAGCACTCAGTCTGTTCGAGACATCGAGCACTCAGCGTATTCCCGACACCTAGCACTCAGCGTGTTCCAGACTCTGAGCACTGAGCGTGTTTTACCGACACCGAGCACTCAGCGCATTCCAGACGCCGAGCACTCAGTCTGTTCGAGACACCGAGCACTCAGCGTGTTCTGGAATCCGAACACTCAGCGTGTTTCAGGCACCGATCACACAGTGTGTTCCAGACACCAAGCATCAGTGTGTTCTTGGTAGCGACCACTCAGTGTGTTCCAGACACCGAGCACTCAGTCTGTTCCATGCACCGAGCACTCAGTCTGTTCCATACACCAACCACTCAGTGTGTTCCAGAGACCGACCACTCAGTGTGTTCCAGACACCGAGCACTCAGTGTGTTCCAGACACCGAGCACTCAGTGCGTTTCAGGCACCGAGCAATCAGTGTGTTCCGGGAACCGAGAACTCAGTGTGTTTCGTGCACCGACCACACAGTGTGGTCCAGACACCGAGAACTCAGTGTGTTCCTGGAACTGAGAACTCAGTGTGTTTCAGACACCGAGAACTCAGTCTCTTCCAGGCACCGAGCACTCAGCGTGTTCCAGACACCGAGCACTCAGCGTGTTCCAGGCACTGAGCACTCAGCGTGTTCCAGGCACCGAGCACTCAGCGTGTTCCAAGCAGCGAGCACTCAGCGTATTCCAGACACCTAACACTCAGCGTACTCCAGACACCTAGCATTCAGCGTGTTCCAGACACCGAGTACTGAGCGTGTTCCCGACACCGAACACTCAGCGCGTTCCAGACGCCGAGCACTCAGTCTGTTCAAGACACCGAGCACTCAGCGTGTTCTGGAAACCGAACACTCAGCGTGTTTCAGGCACCGATCACTCAGTGTGTTCCAGACACGGAGCATCAGTGTGTTCCTGGTACCAACCACTCAGTGTGTTCCAGACACCGAGCACTCAGTCTGTTCCATGCACCGAGCACTCAGTCTGTTCCATACACCGACCACTCAGTGTGTTCCAGACACCGAGCACTCAGTGCGTTTCAGGCACCGAGCAATCAGTGTGTTCCGGGAACCGAGAACTCAGTGTGTTTCGCGCACTGACCACGCAGTGTGTTCCAGACACCGAGCACTCTGTGTGTTCCAGACTCCGAGCACTGAGCGCGTTCCAAACACCGAGCACTCAGTGCGTTTCAGACACCGAGCACTCATCACGTTCCAGACCCCGAGCACTCAGCGCATTCAAGAGACGGAGCACTCAGAGCGTTCAAGACACCGAACACTCAGCGTATTCCAGACACTGAGCACTCAGCGCATTCCAGACACTGAGCACTCTGTCAGTTCCAGACACCGAGCACTCAGTCTGTTCGAGACATCGAGCACTCAGCGTATTCCAGACACCTAGCACTGAGCGTGCTCCAGACACCGAGAACTCAGCGTGTTCCAGAAACCGAGCACTGAGCGTGTTCCCTACACTGAACACTCAGCGCGTTCCAGATGCCGAGCACTCAGTCTGTTCAACACACCGAGCACTCAGCGTGTTCCGGAAACCGAACACTCAGCGTGTTCCAGAAACAGAGCACTGAGCGTGATCCCGACACCGAGCACTCAGCGCATTCCAGACGCCGAGCACTCAGTCTGTTCGAGACACCGAGCACTCAGTGTGTTCCAGACACCGAGCACTCAGTGTGTTCCAGACACCGAGCACTCAGTGTGTTCCAGACACCGAGCACTCAATATTTTCCAGACACCGAGCACTCAGCGTGTTCTGGAAACCGAACACTCAGCGTGTTTCAGGCACCGATCACTCAGTGTGTTCCAGACACCGAGCATCAGTGTGTTCTTGGTACCGACCACTCAGTGTGTTCCAGACACCGAGCACTCAGTCTTTTCCATACACCGAGCACTCAGTCTGTTCCATACACAGACCAATCAGCGTGTTCCAGACACCGAGCACTCAGTGTGTTCCAGACACCGAGCACTCAGTCTGTTCGAGACATCAAGCACTCAGCGTATTCCAGACAACGAGCAATCAGTGCATTCTGGGAACCGAGAAATCAGAGTGTTTCGTGCACCGACCACACAGTGTGGTCTAGACACCGAGAACTCAGTGTGTTCCTGGAACTGAGAACTCAGTGTGTTTCAGACACCGAGAACTCAGTCTCTTCCAGACACCAAGCACTCAATGTGTTCCAGACACCGAGCAATCAGTGCGTTCTGGGAACCGAGAAATCAGACTGTTTCGTGCACCGACCACACAGTGTGGTCTGGACACCGAGAACTCAGGGTGTTCCTGGAACTGAGAACTCAGTGTGTTTCAGACACCGAGAACTCAGTCTCTTCCAGACACCGAGCACTCAGTGAGTTCCAGACACAGAGCACTCAGCGCTTTCCAGACACAGAGTAGTCAGCACGTTCCAGACACAGAGCACACAGCGCTTTCCAGACACCGAGCACTCAGTGCATTCCAGACACCGAACAGTCAGCGCGTTCCAGACACCGACCACTCAGCGCGTTCCAGACACCGACCACTCAGTATGTTCCAGACACCGAGCACTCAGTGTGTTCCAGACACCGAGCACTGAGCGCGTTCCAGACACCGAGCACTGAGCGCGTTCCAGACACCGAGCACTCAGCACGTTCCAAACACCGAGCACTCAGCACGTTCCAAACACCGAGCACTCAGCGGGTTCCAGACACGTAGCACTCAGAGCGTTCCAGACACCGAACACTCAGCGTATTCCAGACACCGAGCACTCAGTGCATTCCAGACACCGAACACTCAGCGCGTTCCAGACACCGACCACTCAGCGTGTTCCAGACACCGACCACTCAGCGTGTTCCAGACACTGAGCACTCAGTGTGTTCCAGACACCGAGCACTCAGCGTGTTCCAGACACCGAGCACTCAGCGTGCTCCTGACACTGAGCACTCAGCGTGTTCCAGACACTGAGCACTCTGTCAGTTCCAGACACCGAGCACTCAGCGTATTCCAGCCACTGAGCACTCAGCGCATTCCAGACGCCAAGCACTCAGTCTGTTCGAGACACCGAGCATGTTCTGGAAACCGAACACTCAGTGTGTTTCAGGCACCGATCACTCAGTGTGTTCCAGACACCAAGCATCAGTGTGTTCCTGGTACCGACCACTCAGTGTGTTCCAGACACCGAGCACTCAGTCTTTTCCATACACCGAGCACTCAGTCTGTTCCATACACCGACCACTCAGCGTGTTCCAGACACCGAGCACTCAGTGTGTTCCAGACACTGAGCACTCAGTGCGTTTAAGGCATTGAGCAATCAGTGTGTTCCGGGATCCGAGAACTCAGTGAATTTCGCGCACCGACCACGCAGTGTGTTCCAGACACCGAGCACTCAGTGTGTTCCAGACACCGAGCACTGAGCGCGTTCCAGACACGAAGCACTGAGCGCGTTCCAGACACGAAGCACTGAGCGCGTTCCAAACACCGAGCACTCAGCGCGTTCCAAACACCGAGCACTCAGCGCGTTCCAGACACGTAGCACTCAGAGCGTTCCAGACACCGAACACTCAGCGTATTCCAGACACCGAGCACTCAGCGCGTTCCAGACACCGAGCACTCAGTCTGTTTGAGACATCAAGCACTCAGCGTATTCCAGACAACGAGCAATCAGTGCGTTCTGGGAACCGAGAAATCAGAGTGTTTCCTGCACCGACCACACAGTGTGGTCTAGACACCGAGAAATCAGTGTGTTCCTGGAACTGAGAACTCAGTGTGTTTCAGACACCGAGAACTCAGTGTGTTCCAGACACCGAGCACTCAGTGAGTTCCAGACACCGAGCACTCAGTGTGTTCCAGACACCGAGCACTCAGCGTATTCCAGACACCGAGCACTCAGCTTGCTCCTGACACTGAGCACTCAGCGTGTTCCAGACACCGAGCAGTGAGCGTGTTCCCGACACCGAGCACTCAGTATGTTTCAGACACCGAGCACTCAATCTGTTCCAGACACCAAGCACACAGTCTGTTCCAGACACGGAGCACTCCGTCTGTTCCAGACACCGAACACTCAGTCTGTTTGTGGCACCGAGCACTCAGTGTGTTCCAGATACGGAGCACTCAGTGTGTTCCAGATACCGAGCACTCAGTGTGTTCCCAGTACCGACCACTCAGGGTGTTCCAGACACCAAGCACTCAGTCTGTTCCAGACACCGAGCACTCAGTGTGTTCCAGACACCGAGCACTCAGTGTGTTCCAGACACCAAGCACTCAGTGCGTTCCAGACACCGAGCACTCAGCGTGTTCTGGAAACCGAACACTCAGCGTGTTTCAGGCACCGATCACTCAGTGCGTTCCAGGCACCGAGCAATCAGTGTCTTCCGGGAACCGAGAACTCAGTGTATTTCACGCACCGACCACGCAGTGTGTTCCAGACACCGAGCACTGAGCGCGTTCCAGACACCGAGCACTGAGTATGTTCCAGACACCGAGCACTGAGTGCGTTTAAGGCATCGAGCAATCAGTGTGTTCCGGGATCCGAGAACTCAGTGTGTTTCGCGCACCGACCACGCAGTGTGTTCCAGACACCGAGCACTCAGTGTGTTCCAGATACCGAGCACTCAGCGCGTTCCAGACACCGAGCACTCAGTGCATTCCAGACACCGAACACTCAGCGCGTTCCAGACACCGACCACTCAGCGTGTTCCAGACACCGACCACTCAGCGTGTTCCAGACACTGAGCACTCAGTGTGTTCCAGACACCGAGCACTCAGCGTGTTCCAGACACCGAGCACTCAGCGTGCTCCTGACACTGAGCACTCAGCGTGTTCCAGAAACTGAGCACTCTGTCAGTTCCAGACACCGAGCACTCAGCGTATTCCAGCCACTGAGCACTCAGCGCATTCCAGACGCCAAGCACTCAGTCTGTTCGAGACACCGAGCATGTTCTGGAAACCGAACACTCAGTGTGTTTCAGGCACCGATCACTCAGTGTGTTCCAGACACCAAGCATCAGTGTGTTCCTGGTACCGACCACTCAGTGTGTTCCAGACACCGAGCACTCAGTCTTTTCCATACACCGAGCACTCAGTCTGTTCCATACACCGACCACTCAGCGTGTTCCAGACACCGAGCACTCAGTGTGTTCCAGACACTGAGCACTCAGTGCGTTTAAGGCATTGAGCAATCAGTGTGTTCCGGGATCCGAGAACTCAGTGAATTTCGCGCACCGACCACGCAGTGTGTTCCAGACACCGAGCACTCAGTGTGTTCCAGACACCGAGCACTGAGCGCGTTCCAGACACGAAGCACTGAGCGCGTTCCAGACACGAAGCACTGAGCGCGTTCCAAACACCGAGCACTCAGCGCGTTCCAAACACCGAGCACTCAGCGCGTTCCAGACACGTAGCACTCAGAGCGTTCCAGACACCGAACACTCAGCGTATTCCAGACACCGAGCACTCAGCGCGTTCCAGACACCGAGCACTCAGTCTGTTTGAGACATCAAGCACTCAGCGTATTCCAGACAACGAGCAATCAGTGCGTTCTGGGAACCGAGAAATCAGAGTGTTTCCTGCACCGACCACACAGTGTGGTCTAGACACCGAGAAATCAGTGTGTTCCTGGAACTGAGAACTCAGTGTGTTTCAGACACCGAGAACTCAGTGTGTTCCAGACACCGAGCACTCAGTGAGTTCCAGACACCGAGCACTCAGTGTGTTCCAGACACCGAGCACTCAGCGTATTCCAGACACCGAGCACTCAGCTTGCTCCTGACACTGAGCACTCAGCGTGTTCCAGACACCGAGCAGTGAGCGTGTTCCCGACACCGAGCACTCAGTATGTTTCAGACACCGAGCACTCAATCTGTTCCAGACACCAAGCACACAGTCTGTTCCAGACACGGAGCACTCCGTCTGTTCCAGACACCGAACACTCAGTCTGTTTGTGGCACCGAGCACTCAGTGTGTTCCAGATACGGAGCACTCAGTGTGTTCCAGATACCGAGCACTCAGTGTGTTCCCAGTACCGACCACTCAGGGTGTTCCAGACACCAAGCACTCAGTCTGTTCCAGACACCGAGCACTCAGTGTGTTCCAGACACCGAGCACTCAGTGTGTTCCAGACACCAAGCACTCAGTGCGTTCCAGACACCGAGCACTCAGCGTGTTCTGGAAACCGAACACTCAGCGTGTTTCAGGCACCGATCACTCAGTGCGTTCCAGGCACCGAGCAATCAGTGTCTTCCGGGAACCGAGAACTCAGTGTATTTCACGCACCGACCACGCAGTGTGTTCCAGACACCGAGCACTGAGCGCGTTCCAGACACCGAGCACTGAGTATGTTCCAGACACCGAGCACTGAGTGCGTTTAAGGCATCGAGCAATCAGTGTGTTCCGGGATCCGAGAACTCAGTGTGTTTCGCGCACCGACCACGCAGTGTGTTCCAGACACCGAGCACTCAGTGTGTTCCAGATACCGAGCACTCAGCGCGTTCCAGACACCGAGCACTCAGCGCGTTCCAAACACCGAGCACTCAGCGCGTTTCAGACACCGAGCACTCATCACGTTCCAAACCCCGAGCACTCAGCGCGTTCCAGACACGTAGCACTCAGAGCGTTCCAGACACCGAACACTCAGCGTATTCCAGACACCGAGCACTCAGCGCGTTCCAGACACCAAGCACTCAGTCTGTTCGAGACATCAAGCACTCAGCGTATTCCAGACAATGAGCAATCAGTGCGTTCTGGGAAACGAGAAATCAGAGTGTTTCCTGCACCGACCACACAGTGTGGTCTAGACACTGAGAACTCAGTGTGTTCCTGGAACTGAGAACTCAGTGTGTTTCAGACACCGAGAACTCAGTCTCTTCCAGACACCGATCACTCATGGTATTCCAGACACCAAGCACTCAGCGCTTTCCAGACCCAGACTACTCAGCGCGTTTCAGACACCGAGCACTCAGCGCGTTCCAGACACCGAGCACTCAGTATGTTTCAGACACAGAGCACTCAGTCTGTTCAAGACACCGAGCACACAGTCTGTTCCAGACACCGAGCACTCAGTGTGTTCCGGGAACTGAGCACTCAGCACGTTCCAGACACCGAGCACTCAGCACGTTCCAGACACCAAGCACTCAGTCTGTTTGTGGCACCGAGCACTCAGTGTGTTCCAGATACTGTGCACTCAGTGTGTTCCAGACACCGAGCACACAGTGTGTTCTCAGTACCGACCACTCAGTGTGTTCCAGACACCGAGCACTGAGCGCATTCGAGACCCCGAGCACTCATCGCGTTCCAGACCCGGAGCACTCAGCGCGTTCCAGACGCAGAGCACTCAGCGCTTTCCAGACCCGGAGCACTCAGCGCTTTCCAGACCCAGAGCACTCAGCGCGTTTCAGACACCGAGCACTCAGCGCGTTCCAGACACCGAGCACTCAGCACATTCCAGACACCGAACACTCAGTGCGTTCCAGACACCAACCACTCAGTGTGTTCCAGACACCGACCATTCAGTATGTTCCAGACATCGAGCACTCAGTGTGTTCCAGACACCGAGCACTCAATGCGTTCCAGGCACCGAGCAATCAGTGTCTTCCGGGAACCGAGAACTCAGTGTGTTTCGCACACCGACCACGCAGTGTGTTCCAGACACCGAGCACTCAGTGCACTCCAGACACCGAACACTCAGTGCGTTCCAGACACCGACCACTCAGTGTGTTCCAGACACTGAGCACTCAGTCTGTTCGAGACATCAAGCACTCAGCGTATTCCAGACAACGAGCAATCAGTGCGTTCTGGGAACCGAGAAATCAGAGTGTTTCGTGCATCGACCACACAGTGTGTTCCTGGAACTGAGAACTCAGTGTGTTTCAGACACCGAGAACTCAGTCTCTTCCAGACACTGAGCACTCAATGTGTTCCAGACACCGAGCACTCAGTGAGTTCCAGACACCGAGCACTCAGTGTGTTCCAGACACAGAGCACTCAGCGTATTCCAGACACCGAGCACTCAGCGTGCTCCTGACACTGAGCACTCAGCGTGTTCCAGACACCGAGCACTCAGCGTATTCCAGACACCGAGCACTCAGCGTGCTCCTGACACTGAGCACTCAGCGTGTTCCAGACACCGAGCACTGAGCGTGTTCCCGACACCGAGCACTCAGTATGTTTCAGACACCGAGCACTCAATCTGTTCCAGACACCGAGCACACAGTCTGTTCCAGACACCGAACACTCAGTCTGTTTGTGGCACCGAGCACTCAGTGTGTTCCAGATACGGAGCACTCAGTGTGTTCCAGATACCGAGCACTCAGTGTGTTCCCAGTACCGACCACTCAGGGTGTTCCAGACACCAAGCACTCAGTCTGTTCCAGACACCGAGCACTCAGTGTGTTCCAGACACCGAGCACTCAGTGTGTTCCAGACACCAAGCACTCAGTGCGTTCCAGACACCGAGCACTCAGCGTGTTCTGTAAACCGAACACTCAGCGTGTTTCAGGCACCGACCACTCAGTGCGTTCCAGGCACCGAGCAATCAGTGTCTTCCGGGAACCGAGAACTCAGTGTGTTTCGCGCACCGACCACGCAGTGTGTTCCAGACACCGAGCACTGAGCGCGTTCCAGACACCAACCATTCAGTGCTTTCCAGGCACCGAGCAATCAGTGTCTTCCGGGAACCGAGAACTCAGTGTATTTCGCGCACCGACCACGCAGTGTGTTCCAGACACCGAGCACTGAGCGCGTTCCAGACACCGAGCACTGAGTATGTTCCAGACACCGAGCACTGAGTGCGTTTAAGGCATCGAGCAATCAGTGTGTTCCGGGATCCGAGAACTCAGTGTGATTCGCACACCGACCACGCAGTGTGTTCCAGACACCGAGCACTCAGTGTGTTCCAGACACCGAGCACTCAGCGCGTTCCAGACACCGAGCACTCAGCGCGTTCCAAACACCGAGCACTCAGCGCGTTTCAGACACCAAGCACTCATCACGTTCCAAACCCCGAGCACTCAGCGCGTTCCAGACACGTAGCACTCAGAGCGTTCCAGACACCGAACACTCAGCGTATTCCAGACACCGAGCACTCAGTCTGTTCGAGACACCGAGCACTCAGTGTGTTCCAGACACCGAGCACTCAGCGTGTTCCGGAAACCGAACACTCAGCGTGTTCCAGAAACAGAGCACTGAGCGTGATCCCGACACCGAGCACTCAGCGCATTCCAGACGCCGAGCACTCAGTCTGTTCGAGACACCGAGCACTCAGTGTGTTCCAGACACCGAGCACTCAGTGTGTTCCAGACACCGAGCACTCAGTGTGTTCCAGACACCGAGCACTCAATATTTTCCAGACACCGAGCACTCAGCGTGTTCTGGAAACCGAACACTCAGCGTGTTTCAGGCACCGATCACTCAGTGTGTTCCAGACACCGAGCATCAGTGTGTTCTTGGTACCGACCACTCAGTGTGTTCCAGACACCGAGCACTCAGTCTTTTCCATACACCGAGCACTCAGTCTGTTCCATACACAGACCAATCAGCGTGTTCCAGACACCGAGCACTCAGTGTGTTCCAGACACCGAGCACTCAGTCTGTTCGAGACATCAAGCACTCAGCGTATTCCAGACAACGAGCAATCAGTGCATTCTGGGAACCGAGAAATCAGAGTGTTTCGTGCACCGACCACACAGTGTGGTCTAGACACCGAGAACTCAGTGTGTTCCTGGAACTGAGAACTCAGTGTGTTTCAGACACCGAGAACTCAGTCTCTTCCAGACACCAAGCACTCAATGTGTTCCAGACACCGAGCAATCAGTGCGTTCTGGGAACCGAGAAATCAGACTGTTTCGTGCACCGACCACACAGTGTGGTCTGGACACCGAGAACTCAGTGTGTTCCTGGAACTGAGAATTCAGTGTATTTCAGACACCGAGAACTCAGTCTCTTCCAGACACCGAGCACTCAGTGTGTTCCAGACACCGAGCACTCAGTCTGTTCCAGACACCGAGCACACAGTCTGTTCCAGACACCGAGCACTCCGTCTGATCCAGACACCGAGCACTCAGTCTGTTCCAGACACCGAGCACACAGTCTGTTCCAGACACCGAGCACTCCGTCTGTTCCAGACACCGAGCACACAGTCTGTTCCAGACACCGAGCACTCCGTCTGTTCCAGACACCGAGCACTCCATCTGTTCGAGACACCGAGCACTCAGTGTGTTCCGGGAACTGAGCACTCAGCACGTTCCAGACACCGAGCACTCGGTCTGTTTGTGGCACCAAGCACTCGGTCTGTTTGTGGCACCGAACACTCAGTGTGTTCCAGATACGGAGCACTCAGTGTGCTCCAGACACCGAGTACTCAGTGTGTTCTCAGTACTGACCACTCAGTGTGTTCCAGACACCGAGCACTGAGGGCATTCGAGACCCCGAGCACTCATCGCGTTCCAGACCCGGAGCACTCAGTGCGTTCCAGACACAGAGCACTCAGCGCTTTCCAGACACAGAGTAGTCAGCACGTTCCAGACACAGAGCACACAGCGCTTTCCAGACACCGAGCACTCAGTGCATTCCAGACACCGAACAGTCAGCGCGTTCCAGACACCGACCACTCAGCGCGTTCCAGACACCGACCACTCAGTATGTTCCAGACACCGAGCACTCAGTGTGTTCCAGACACCGAGCACTGAGCGCGTTCCAGACACCGAGCACTGAGCGCGTTCCAGACACCGAGCACTCAGCACGTTCCAAACACCGAGCACTCAGCACGTTCCAAACACCGAGCACTCAGCGGGTTCCAGACACGTAGCACTCAGAGCGTTCCAGACACCGAACACTCAGCGTATTCCAGACACCGAGCACTCAGTGCATTCCAGACACCGAACACTCAGCGCGTTCCAGACACCGACCACTCAGCGTGTTCCAGACACCGACCACTCAGCGTGTTCCAGACACTGAGCACTCAGTGTGTTCCAGACACCGAGCACTCAGCGTGTTCCAGACACCGAGCACTCAGCGTGCTCCTGACACTGAGCACTCAGCGTGTTCCAGACACTGAGCACTCTGTCAGTTCCAGACACCGAGCACTCAGCGTATTCCAGCCACTGAGCACTCAGCGCATTCCAGACGCCGAGCACTCAGTCTGTTCGAGACACCGAGCATGTTCTGGAAACCGAACACTCAGTGTGTTTCAGGCACCGATCACTCAGTGTGTTCCAGACACCAAGCATCAGTGTGTTCCTGGTACCGACCACTCAGTGTGTTCCAGACACCGAGCACTCAGTCTTTTCCATACACCGAGCACTCAGTCTGTTCCATACACCGACCACTCAGCGTGTTCCAGACACCGAGCACTCAGTGTGTTCCAGACACTGAGCACTCAGTGCGTTTAAGGCATTGAGCAATCAGTGTGTTCCGGGATCCGAGAACTCAGTGAATTTCGCGCACCGACCACGCAGTGTGTTCCAGACACCGAGCACTCAGTGTGTTCCAGACACCGAGCACTGAGCGCGTTCCAGACACGAAGCACTGAGCGCGTTCCAGACACGAAGCACTGAGCGCGTTCCAAACACCGAGCACTCAGCGCGTTCCAAACACCGAGCACTCAGCGCGTTCCAGACACGTAGCACTCAGAGCGTTCCAGACACCGAACACTCAGCGTATTCCAGACACCGAGCACTCAGCGCGTTCCAGACACCGAGCACTCAGTCTGTTTGAGACATCAAGCACTCAGCGTATTCCAGACAACGAGCAATCAGTGCGTTCTGGGAACCGAGAAATCAGAGTGTTTCCTGCACCGACCACACAGTGTGGTCTAGACACCGAGAAATCAGTGTGTTCCTGGAACTGAGAACTCAGTGTGTTTCAGACACCGAGAACTCAGTGTGTTCCAGACACCGAGCACTCAGTGAGTTCCAGACACCGAGCACTCAGTGTGTTCCAGACACCGAGCACTCAGCGTATTCCAGACACCGAGCACTCAGCTTGCTCCTGACACTGAGCACTCAGCGTGTTCCAGACACCGAGCAGTGAGCGTGTTCCCGACACCGAGCACTCAGTATGTTTCAGACACCGAGCACTCAATCTGTTCCAGACACCGAGCACACAGTCTGTTCCAGACACCGAACACTCAGTCTGTTTGTGGCACCGAGCACTCAGTGTGTTCCAGATACGGAGCACTCAGTGTGTTCCAGATACCGAGCACTCAGTGTGTTCCCAGTACCGACCACTCAGGGTGTTCCAGACACCAAGCACTCAGTCTGTTCCAGACACCGAGCACTCAGTGTGTTCCAGACACCAAGCACTCAGTGCGTTCCAGACACCGAGCACTCAGCGTGTTCTGGAAACCGAACACTCAGCGTGTTTCAGGCACCGATCACTCAGTGCGTTCCAGGCACCGAGCAATCAGTGTCTTCCGGGAACCGAGAACTCAGTGTATTTCACGCACCGACCACGCAGTGTGTTCCAGACACCGAGCACTGAGCGCGTTCCAGACACCGAGCACTGAGTATGTTCCAGACACCGAGCACTCAGTGCGTTTAAGGCATCGAGCAATCAGTGTGTTCCGGTATCCGAGAACTCAGTGTGTTTCGCGCACCGACCACGCAGTGTGTTCCAGACACCGAGCACTCAGTGTGTTCCAGATACCGAGCACTCAGCGCGTTCCAGACACCGAGCACTCAGCACGTTCCAAACACCGAGCACTCAGCGCGTTTCAGACACCGAGCACTCATCACGTTCCAAACCCCGAGCACTCAGCGCGTTCCAGACACGTAGCACTCAGAGCGTTCCAGACACCGAACACTCAGCGTATTCCAGACACCGAGCACTCAGCGCGTTCCAGACACCAAGCACTCAGTCTGCTCGAGACATCAAGCACTCAGCGTATTCCAGACAATGAGCAATCAGTGCGTTCTGGGAAACGAGAAATCAGAGTGTTTCCTGCACCGACCACACAGTGTGGTCTAGACACTGAGAACTCAGTGTGTTCCTGGAACTGAGAACTCAGTGTGTTTCAGACACCGAGAACTCAGTCTCTTCCAGACACCGATCACTCATGGTATTCCAGACACCAATCACTCAGCGCTTTCCAGACCCAGACTACTCAGCGCGTTTCAGACACCGAGCACTCAGCGCGTTCCAGACACCGAGCACTCAGTATGTTTCAGACACAGAGCACTCAGTCTGTTCAAGACACCGAGCACACAGTCTGTTCCAGACACCGAGCACTCAGTGTGTTCCGGGAACTGAGCACTCAGCACGTTCCAGACACCGAGCACTCAGCACGTTCCAGACACCAAGCACTCAGGCTGTTTGGGGCACCGAGCACTCAGTGTGTTCCAGATACTGTGCACTCAGTGTGTTCCAGACACCGAGCACACAGTGTGTTCTCAGTACCGACCACTCAGTGTGTTCCAGACACCGAGCACTGAGCGCATTCGAGACCCCGAGCACTCATCGCGTTCCAGACCCGGAGCACTCAGCGCGTTCCAGACGCAGAGCACTCAGCGCTTTCCAGACCCGGAGCACTCAGTGCTTTCCAGACCCAGAGCACTCAGCGCGTTTCAGACACCGAGCACTCAGCGCGTTCCAGACACCGAGCACTCAGCACATTCCAGACACCGAACACTCAGTGCGTTCCAGACACCAACCACTCAGTGTGTTCCAGACACCGACCATTCAGTATGTTCCAGACATCGAGCACTCAGTGTGTTCCAGACACCGAGCACTCAATGCGTTCCAGGCACCGAGCAATCAGTGTCTTCCGGGAACCGAGAACTCAGTGTGTTTCGCACACCGACCACGCAGTGTGTTCCAGACACCGAGCACTCAGTGCACTCCAGACACCGAACACTCAGTGCGTTCCAGACACCGACCACTCAGTGTGTTCCAGACACTGAGCACTCAGTCTGTTCGAGACATCAAGCACTCAGCGTATTCCAGACAACGAGCAATCAGTGCGTTCTGGGAACCGAGAAATCAGAGTGTTTCGTGCATCGACCACACAGTGTGTTCCTGGAACTGAGAACTCAGTGTGTTTCAGACACCGAGAACTCAGTCTCTTCCAGACACTGAGCACTCAATGTGTTCCAGACACCGAGCACTCAGTGAGTTCCAGACACCGAGCACTCAGTGTGTTCCAGACACTGAGCACTCAGCGTATTCCAGACACCGAGCACTCAGCGTGCTCCTGACACTGAGCACTCAGCGTGTTCCAGACACCGAGCACTCAGCGTATTCCAGACACCGAGCACTCAGCGTGCTCCTGACACTGAGCACTCAGCGTGTTCCAGACACCGAGCACTGAGCGTGTTCCCGACACCGAGCACTCAGTATGTTTCAGACACCGAGCACTCAATCTGTTCCAGACACCGAGCACACAGTCTGTTCCAGACACCGAGCACTCCGTCTGTTCCAGACACCGAACATTCAGTCTGTTTGTGGCACCGAGCACTCAGTGTGTTCCAGATACGGAGCACTCAGTGTGTTCCAGATACCGAGCACTCAGTGTGTTCCCAGTACCGACCACTCAGGGTGTTCCAGACACCAAGCACTCAGTCTGTTCCAGACACCGAGCACTCAGTGTGTTCCAGACACCGAGCACTCAGTGTGTTCCAGACACCAAGCACTCAGTGCGTTCCAGACACCGAGCACTCAGCGTGTTCTGGAAACCGAACACTCAGCGTGTTTCAGGCACCGATCACTCAGTGTGTTCCAGACACCGAGCATCAGTGTGTTCTTGGTACCGACCACTCAGTGCGTTCCAGGCACCGAGCAATCAGTGTCTTCCGGGAACCGAGAACTCAGTGTGTTTCGCGCACCGACCACGCAGTGTGTTCCAGACACCGAGCACTGAGCGCGTTCCAGACACCAACCATTCAGTGCGTTCCAGGCACCGAGCAATCAGTGTCTTCCGGGAACCGAGAACTCAGTGTATTTCGCGCACCGACCACGCAGTGTGTTCCAGACACCGAGCACTGAGCGCGTTCCAGACCCCGAGCACTGAGTATGTTCCAGACACCGAGCACTGAGTGCGTTTAAGGCATCGAGCAATCAGTGTGTTCCGGGATCCGAGAACTCAGTGTGTTTCGCGCACCGACCACGCAGTGTGTTCCAGACACCGAGCACTCAGTGTGTTCCAGACACCGAGCACTCAGCGCGTTCCAGACACCGAGCACTCAGCGCGTTCCAAACACCGAGCACTCAGCGCGTTTCAGACACCGAGCACTCATCACGTTCCAAACCCCGAGCACTCAGCGCGTTCCAGACACGTAGCACTCAGAGCGTTCCAGACACCGAACACTCAGCGTATTCCAGACACCGAGCACTCAGCGCGTTCCAGACACCAAGCACTCAGTCTGTTCGAGACATCAAGCACTCAGCGTATTCCAGACAATGAGCAATCAGTGCGTTCTGGGAAACGAGAAATCAGAGTGTTTCCTGCACCGACCACACAGTGTGGTCTAGACACTGAGAACTCAGTGTGTTCCTGGAACTGAGAACTCAGTGTGTTTCAGACACCGAGAACTCAGTCTCTTCCAGACACCGATCACTCATGGTATTCCAGACACCAAGCACTCAGCGCTTTCCAGACCCAGACTACTCAGCGCGTTTCAGACACCGAGCACTCAGCGCGTTCCAGACACCGAGCACTCAGCGTGTTCCAGACACCAAGCACTCAGCGCGTTCCCGACACCGAGCACTCAGTATGTTTCAGACACAGAGCACTCAGTCTGTTCAAGACACCGAGCACACAGTCTGTTCCAGACACCGAGCACTCAGTGTGTTCCGGGAACCGAGCACTCAGCACATTCCAGACACCAAGCACTCAGTCTGTTTGTGGCACCGAGCACTCAGTGTGTTCCAGATACTGTGCACTCAGTGTGTTCCAGACACCGAGCACACAGTGTGTTCTCAGTACCGACCACTCAGTGTGTTCCAGACACCGAGCACTGAGCGCATTCGAGACCCCGAGCACTCATCGCGTTCCAGACCCGGAGCACTCAGCGCGTTCCAGACGCAGAGCACTCAGCGCTTTCCAGACCCGGAGCACTCAGCGCTTTCCAGACACCGAGCACTCAGCACATTCCAGACACCGACCATTCAGTATGTTCCAGACATCGAGCACTCAGTGTGTTCCAGACACCGAGCACTCAATGCGTTCCAGGCACCGAGCAATCAGTGTCTTCCGGGAACCGAGAACTCAGTGTGTTTCGCACACCGACCACGCAGTGTGTTCCAGACACCGAGCACTCAGTGCACTCCGGACACCGAACACTCAGTGCGTTCCAGACACCGACCACTCAGTGTGTTCCAGACACTGAGCACTCAGTCTGTTCGAGACATCAAGCACTCAGCGTATTCCAGACAACGAGCAACCAGTGCGTTCTGGGAACCGAGAAATCAGAGTGTTTCGTGCATCGACCACACAGTGTGTTCCTGGAACTGAGAACTCAGTGTGTTTCAGACACCGAGAACTCAGTCTCTTCCAGACACTGAGCACTCAATGTGTTCCAGACACCGAGCACTCAGTGAGTTCAAGACACCGAGCACTCAGTGTGTTCCAGACACCGAGCACTCAGCGTATTCCAGACACCGAGCACTCAGCGTGCTCCTGACACTGAGCACTCAGCGTGTTCCAGACACCGAGCACTCAGCGTATTCCAGACACCGAGCACTCAGCGTGCTCCTGACACTGAGCACTCAGCGTGTTCCAGACACCGAGCACTGAGCGTGTTCCCGACACCGAGCACTCAGTATGTTTCAGACACCGAGCACTCAATCTGTTCCAGACACCGAGCACACAGTCTGTTCCAGACACCGAGCACTCCGTCTGTTCCAGACACCGAACACTCAGTCTGTTTGTGGCACCGAGCACTCAGTGTGTTCCAGATACGGAGCACTCAGTGTGTTCCAGATACCGAGCACTCAGTGTGTTCCCAGTACCGACCACTCAGGGTGTTCCAGACACCAAGCACTCAGTCTGTTCCAGACACCGAGCACTCAGTGTGTTCCAGACACCGAGCACTCAGTGTGTTCCAGACACCAAGCACTCAGTGCGTTCCAGACACCGAGCACTCAGCGTGTTCTGGAGACCGAACACTCAGCGTGTTTCAGGCACCGATCACTCAGTGTGTTCCAGACACCGAGCATCAGTGTGTTCTTGGTACCGACCACTCAGTGCGTTCCAGGCACCGAGCAATCAGTGTCTTCCGGGAACCGAGAACTCAGTGTGTTCCAGACACCGAGCACTCAGCGTATTCCAGACACCGAGCACTGAGCGCGTTCCAGACACCAACCACTCAGTGCGTTCCAGGCACCGAGCAATCAGTGTCTTCCGGGAACCGAGGACTCAGTGTATTTCGCGCACCGACCACGCAGTGTGTTCCAGACACCGAGCACTGAGCGCGTTCCAGACACCGAGCACTGAGTATGTTCCAGACACCGAGCACTGAGTGCGTTTAAGGCATCGAGCAATCAGTGTGTTCCGGGATCCGAGAACTCAGTGTGTTTCGCGCACCGACCACGCAGTGTGTTCCAGACACCGAGCACTCAGTGTGTTCCAGACACCGAGCACTCAGCGCGTTCCAGACACCGAGCACTCAGCGCGTTCCAAACACCGAGCACTCAGCGCGTTTCAGACACCGAGCACTCATCACGTTCCAAACCCCGAGCACTCAGCGCGTTCCAGACACGTAGCACTCAGAGCGTTCCAGACACCGAACACTCAGCGTATTCCAGACACCGAGCACTCAGCGCGTTCCAGACACCAAGCACTCAGTCTGTTAGAGACATCAAGCACTCAGCGTATTCCAGACAATGAGCAATCAGTGCGTTCTGGGAAACGAGAAATCAGAGTGTTTCCTGCACCGACCACACAGTGTGGTCTAGACACTGAGAACTCAGTGTGTTCCTGGAACTGAGAACTCAGTGTGTTTCAGACACCGAGAACTCAGTCTCTTCCAGACACCGATCACTCATGGTATTCCAGACACCAAGCACTCAGCGCTTTCCAGACCCAGACTACTCAGCGCGTTTCAGACACCGAGCACTCAGCGCCTTCCAGACACCGAGCACTCAGCGTGTTCCACACACCAAGCACTCAGCGCGTTCCCGACACAGAGCACTCAGTATGTTTCAGACACAGAGCACTCAGTCTGTTCAAGACACCGAGCACACAGTCTGTTCCAGACACCGAGCACTCAGTGTGTTCCGGGAACTGAGCACTCAGCACGTTCCAGACACCGAGCACTCAGCACGTTCCAGACACCAAGCACTCAGTCTGTTTGTGGCACCGAGTACTCAGTGTGTTCCAGATACTGTGCACTCAGTGTGTTCCAGACACCGAGCACACAGTGTGTTCTCAGTACCGACCACTCAGTGTGTTCCAGACACCGAGCACTGAGCGCATTCGAGACCCCGAGCACTCATCGCGTTCCAGACCCGGAGCACTCAGCGCGTTCCAGACGCAGAGCACTCAGCGCTTTCCAGACCCGGAGCACTCAGTGCTTTCCAGACCCAGAGCACTCAGCGCGTTTCAGACACCGAGCACTCAGCGCGTTCCAGACACCGAGCACTCAGCGCGTTCCAGACACCGAGCACTCAGCACATTCCAGACACCGAACACTCAGTGCGTTCCAGACACCAACCACTCAGTGTGTTCCAGACACCGACCATTCAGTATGTTCCAGACATCGAGCACTCAGTGTGTTCCAGACACCGAGCACTCAATGCGTTCCAGGCACCGAGCAATCAGTGTCTTCCGGGAACCGAGAACTCAGTGTGTTTCGCACACCGACCACGCAGTGTGTTCCAGACACCGAGCACTCAGTGCACTCCAGACACCGAACACTCAGTGCGTTCCAGACACCGACCACTCAGTGTGTTCCAGACACTGAGCACTCAGTCTGTTCGAGACATCAAGCACTCAGCGTATTCCAGACAACGAGCAATCAGTGCGTTCTGGGAACCGAGAAATCAGAGTGTTTCGTGCATCGACCACACAGTGTGTTCCTGGAACTGAGAACTCAGTGTGTTTCAGACACCGAGAACTCAGTCTCTTCCAGACACTGAGCACTCAATGTGTTCCAGACACCGAGCACTCAGTGAGTTCCAGACACCGAGCACTCAGTGTGTTCCAGACACCGAGCACTCAGCGTATTCCAGACACCGAGCACTCAGCGTGCTCCTGACACTGAGCACTCAGCGTGTTCCAGACACCGAGCACTCAGCGTATTCCAGACACCGAGCACTCAGCGTGCTCCTGACACTGAGCACTCAGCGTGTTCCAGACACCGAGCACTGAGCCTGTTCCCGACACCGAGCACTCAGTATGTTTCAGACACAGAGCACTCAGTCTGTTCCAGACACCGAGCACACAGTCTGTTCCAGACACCGAGCACTCCGTCTGTTCCATACACCGAGCACTCCATCTGTTCGAGACACCGAGCGCTCAGTGTGTTCCGGGAACTGAGCACTCAGCACGTTCCAGACACCGAGCACTCAGCACGTTCCAGACACCGAGCACTCAGTCTGTTTGTGGCACCGAGCACTCAGTGTGTTCCAGACACCGAGCACTCAGTGTGTTCTCAGTACCGACCACTCAGTGTGTTCCAGACACCGAGCACTGAGCGCATTCGAGACCCCGAGCACTCATCGCGTTCCAGACCCGGAGCACTCAGCGCGTTCCAGACGCAGAGCACTCAGCGTGTTCTGGAATCCGAACACTCAGCGTGTTTCAGGCACCGATCACACAGTGTGTTCCAGACACCAAGCATCAGTGTGTTCCTGGTTCCAACCACTCAGTGTGTTCCAGACACCGAGCACTCAGTCTGTTCCATGCACCGAGCACTCAGTCTGTTCCATACACCGACCACTCAGTGTGTTCCAGACACCGAGCACTCAGTGCGTTTCAGGCACCGAGCAATCAGTGTGTTCCGGGAACCGAGAACTGAGTGTGTTTCGCGCACTGACCACGCAGTGTGTTCCAGACACCGAGCACTCTGTGTGTTCCAGACTCCGAGCACTGAGCGCGTTCCAAACACCGAGCACTCAGTGCGTTTCAGACACCGAGCACTCATCACGTTCCAGACCCCGAGCACTCAGCGCATTCAAGAGACGGAGCACTCAGAGCGTTCCAGACACCGAACACTCAGCGTATTCCAGACACTGAGCACTCAGCGCATTCCAGACACTGAGCACTCTGTCAGTTCCAGACACCGAGCACTTAGTCTGTTCGAGACATCGAGCACTCAGCGTATTCCAGACACCTAGCACTGAGCGTGCTCCAGACACCGAGCACTCAGCGTGTTCCAGAAACTGAGCACTGAGCGTGTTCCCTACACTGAACACTCAGCGCGTTCCAGATGCCGAGCACTCAGTCTGTTCAAGACACCGAGCACTCAGCGTGTTCCGGAAACCGAACACTCAGCGTGTTCCAGAAACAGAGCACTGAGCATGGTCCCGACACCGAGCACTCAGCGCATTCCAGACGCCGAGCACTCAGTCTGTTCGAGACACCGAGCACTCAGTGTGTTCCACACACCGAGCACTCAGTGTGTTCCAGACACCGAGCACTCAGTGTGTTCCAGACACCGAGCACTCAATATGTTCCAATCACCGAGCACACAGTGTGTTCCAGACACCGAGCACTCAGCGTGTTCTGGAAACCGAACACTCAGCGTGTTTCAGGCACCGATCACTCAGTGTGTTCCAGACACCGAGCATCAGTGTGTTCTTGGTACCGACCACTCAGTGTGTTCCAGACACCAAGCACTCAGTCTTTTCCATACACCGAGCACTCAATCTGTTCCATACACCGACCACTCAGCGTGTTCCAGACACCGAGCACTCAGTATGTTCCAGACACCGAGCACTCAGTGCGTTTAAGGCATTGAGCAATCAGTGTGTTCCGGGATCCGAGAACTCAGTGTTTTTCGCGCACCGACCACGCAGTGTGTTCCAGGCACCGACTACGCAGTGTGTTCCAGACACCGAGCACTGAGTGCGTTCCAGACACGCAGCACTGAGCGCGTTCCAGACACGAAGCACTGAGCGCGTTCCAGACACCGAGCACTCAGCGCGTTCCAAACACCGAGCTCTCAGCGCGTTTCAGACACCGAGCACTCATCACGTTCCAAACCCCGAGCACTCAGTGCGTTCCAGACAGGTAGCACTCAGAGCGTTCCAGACACCGAACACTCAGCGTATTCCAGACACCGAGCACTCAGCGCGTTCCAGACACCGAGCACTCAGTCTGTTTGAGACATCAAGCACTCAGCGTATTCCAGACAACGAGCAATCAGTGCGTTCTGGGAACCGAGAAATCAGAGTGTTTCCTGCACCGACCACACAGTGTGGTCTAGACACCAAGAAATCAGTGTGTTCCTGGAACTGAGAACTCAGTGTGTTTCAGACACCGAGAACTCAGTCTCTTCCAGACACCGAGCACTCAGTGAGTTCCAGACACCGAGCACTCAGTGAGTTCCAGACACCGAGCACTCAGTGTGTTCCAGACACCGAGCACTCAGCGTATTCCCGGCACCGAGCACTCAGCGTGCTCCTGACACCAAGCATCAGTGTGTTCCTGGTACCGACCACTCAGTGTGTTCCAGACACCGAGCACTCAGTCTTTTCCATACACCGAGCACTCAGTCTGTTCCATACACCGACCACTCAGCGTGTTCCAGACACCGAGCACTCAGTATGTTCCAGACACCGAGCACTCAGTGCGTTTAAGGCATTGAGCAATCAGTGTGTTCCGGGATCCGAGAACTCAGTGTGTTTCGCGCACCAACCACGCAGTGTGTTCCAGGCACCGACTACGCAGTGTGTTCCAGACACCGAGCACTGAGCGCGTTCCAGACACGCAGCACTGAGCGCGTTCCAGACACGAAGCACTGAGCGCGTTCCAGACACCGAGCACTCAGCGCGTTCCAAACACCGAGCTCTCAGCGCGTTTCAGACACCGAGCACTCATCACGTTCCAAACCCCGAGCACTCAGTGCGTTCCAGACATGTAGCACTCAGAGCGTTCCAGACACCGAACACTCAGCGTATTCCAGACACCGAGCACTCAGCGCGTTCCAGACACCGAGCACTCAGTCTGTTTGAGACATCAAGCACTCAGCGTATTCCAGACAACGAGCAATCAGAGCGTTCTGGGAACCGAGAAATCAGAGTGTTTCCTGCACTGACCACACAGTGTGGTCTAGACACCAAGAAATCAGTGTGTTCCTGGAACTGAGAACTCAGTGTGTTTCAGACACCGAGAACTCAGTCTCTTCCAGACACCCAGCACTCAGTGAGTTCCAGACACCGAGCACTCAGTGAGTTCCAGACACCGAGCACTCAGTGTGTTCCAGACACCGAGCACTCAGCGTATTCCAGGCACCGAGCACTCAGCGTGCTCCTGACACTGAGCACTCAGCGTGTTCCAGACACCGAGCACTGAGCGTGTTCCCGACACCGAGCACTCAGCGTGTTCCAGACACAGAGCACTCAGCGCGTTTCAGACACCGAGCACTCAGCGCATTTCAGACACCGAGCACTCATCGCGTTCCAGACCCCGAGCACTCATCGTGTTCCAGACCCTGAGCACTCAGCGCATTCCAGACACAGAGCACTCAGAGCGTTTCAGACACCGAGCACTCAGTGAGTTCCAGACACCGAGTACTCAGTGTGTTCCAGACACCGAGTACTCAGTGAGTTCCAGACACCGAGCACTCTGTGTGTTCCAGACTCCGAGCACTGAGCGCGTTCCAGACACCGAGCACTGAGCGTGTTCCAAACACCGAGCACTCATCACATTCCAGACCCCGAGCACTCAGCACATTCCAGAGACGGAGCACTCAGAGAGTTCCAGACACCGAACACTCAGCACATTCCAGAGACGGAGCACTCAGAGAGTTCCAGACACTGAACACTCAGCGCATTCCAGACACTGAGCACTCTGTCAGTTCCAGACACCGAGCTCTCAGTCTGTTCGAGACATCGAGCTCTCAGCGTATTCCAGACACCTAGCACTCATCGTGCTCCAGACACCTTGCACTCAACGTGTTCCAGACACCGAGCACTGAGAGTGTTCCCGACACTGAGCACTCAGTGTATTCCAGACACCTAGCACTCATCGTGCTCCAGACACCTTGCACTCAACGTGTTCCAGACACCGAGCACTGAGAGTGTTCCCGACACTGAGCACTCAGCGTATTCCAGACGCCGAGCACTCTGTCTGTTCGAGACACCGAGCACTCAGCGTGTTCTGGAAACTGAACACTCAGCGTGTTTCAGGCACCGATCACTCAGTGTGTTCCAGACACCGAGCCTCAGTGTGTTCCTGGTACCGACCACTCAGTGTGTTCCAGACACCGAGCACTCAGTCTTTTCCAGACACCGAGCACTGAGCGCGTTCCAGACACTGAGTACTCTGCGCATTTCAAACACCGAGCTCTCAGCGGGTTTCAGACATCGAGCACTCATCACGTTCCAAACCCCGAGCACTCAGCGCGTTCCAGACACGTAGCACTCAGAGCGTTCCAGACACCGAACACTAAGCGTATTCCAGACACCGAGCACTCAGCGCGTTCCAGACACCGAGCACTCAGTCTGCTTGAGACATCAAGCACTCAGCGTATTCCAGACAACGAGCAATCAGTGCGTTCTGGGAACCGAGAAATCAGAGTGTTTCCTGCACCGACCACACAGTGTGGTCTAGACACCAAGAAATCAGTGTGTTCCTGGAACTGAGAACTCAGTGTGTTTCAGACACCGAGAACTCAGTCTCTTCCAGACACCGAGCACTCAGTGAGTTCCAGACACCGAGCACTCAGAGCGTTCCAGACACCGAACACTCAGCGTATTCCAGACACCGAGCACTCAGCGCGTTCCAGACACCGAGCACTCAGTCTGTTTGAGACATCAAGCACTCAGCGTATTCCAGACAACGAGCAATCAGTGCGTTCTGGGAACCGAGAAATCAGAGTGTTTCCTGCACCGACCATACAGTGTGGTCTAGACACCAAGAAATCAGTGTGTTCCTGGAACTGAGAACTCAGTGTGTTTCAGACACCGAGAACTCAGTCTCTTCCAGACACCGAGCACTCAGTGAGTTCCAGACACCGAGCACTCAGTGAGTTCCAGACACCGAGCACTCAGCGTATTCCAGGCACCGAGCACTCAGCGTGCTCCTGACACTGAGCACTCAGCGTGTTCCAGACACCGAGCACTGAGCGTGTTCCCGACACCGAGCACTCAGCGTGTTCCAGACACAGAGCACTCAGCGCGTTCCAGACACCGAGCACTCAGCGCATTTCAGACACCGAGCACTCATCGCGTTCCAGACCCCGAGCACTCATCGCGTTCCAGACCCTGAGCACTCAGCGCATTCCAGACACAGAGCACTCAGAGCGTTTCAGACACCGAGCACTCAGTGAGTTCCAGACACCGAGCACTCAGTGTGTTCCAGACACCGAGCACTCAGTGTGTTCCAGACACCGAGCACTCTGTGTGTTCCAGACTCCGAGCACTGAGCGCGTTCCAGACACCGAGCACTGAGCGTGTTCCAAACACCGAGCACTCAGCGCATTAGAGAGACCGAGCACTCATCACGTTCCAGACCGAGCACTCAGCACATTCCAGAGACGGAGCACTCAGAGAGTTCCAGACACCGAACACTCAGCACATTCCAGAGACGGAGCACTCAGAGAGTTCCAGACACCGAACACTCAGCGCATTCCAGACACTGAGCACTCAGCGCATTCCAGACACTGAGCAGTCTGTCAGTTCCAGACACCGAGCACTCAGTCTGTTCGAGACATCGAGCTCTCAGCGTATTCCAGACACCTAGCACTCATCGTGCTCCAGACACCTTGCACTCAACGTGTTCCAGACACCGAGCACTGAGAGTGTTCCCGACACCGAGCACTCAGCGTATTCCAGACGCCGAGCACTCTGTCTGTTCGAGACACCGAGCACTCAGCGTGTTCCAGACACAGAGCACTCAGCGCGTTTCAGACACCGAGCACTCAGCGCATTTCAGACACCGAGCACTCATCGCGTTCCAGACCCTGAGCACTCATCGTGTTCCAGACCCTGAGCACTCAGCGCATTCCAGACACAGAGCACTCAGAGCGTTTCAGACACCGAGCACTCAGTGAGTTCCAGACACCGAGTACTCAGTGTGTTCCAGACTCCGAGCACTGAGCGCGTTCCAGACACCGAGCACTGAGCGTGTTCCAAACACCGAGCACTCATCACATTCCAGACCCCGAGCACTCAGCACATTCCAGAGACGGAGCACTCAGAGAGTTCCAGACACCGAACACTCAGCACATTCCAGAGACGGAGCACTCAGAGAGTTCCAGACACTGAACACTCAGCGCATTCCAGACACTGAGCACTCTGTCAGTTCCAGACACCGAGCTCTCAGTCTGTTCGAGACATCGAGCTCTCAGCGTATTCCAGACACCTAGCACTCATCGTGCTCCAGACACCTTGCACTCAACGTGTTCCAGACACCGAGCACTGAGAGTGTTCCCGACACTGAGCACTCAGTGTATTCCAGACACCTAGCACTCATCGTGCTCCAGACACCTTGCACTCAACGTGTTCCAGACACCGAGCACTGAGAGTGTTCCCGACACTGAGCACTCAGCGTATTCCAGACGCCGAGCACTCTGTCTGTTCGAGACACCGAGCACTCAGCGTGTTCTGGAAACTGAACACTCAGCGTGTTTCAGGCACCGATCACTCAGTGTGTTCCAGACACCGAGCCTCAGTGTGTTCCTGGTACCGACCACTCAGTGTGTTCTAGACACCGAGCACTGAGCGCGTTCCAGACACTGAGTACTCTGCGCATTTCAAACACCGAGCTCTCAGCGGGTTTCAGACATCGAGCACTCATCACGTTCCAAACCCAGAGCACTCAGCGCGTTGCAGACACGTAGCACTCAGAGCGTTCCAGACACCGAACACTAAGCGTATTCCAGACACCGAGCACTCAGCGCGTTCCAGACACCGAGCACTCAGTCTGCTTGAGACATCAAGCACTCAGCGTATTCCAGACAACGAGCAATCAGTGCGTTCTGGGAACCGAGAAATCAGAGTGTTTCCTGCACCGACCACACAGTGTGGTCTAGACACCAAGAAATCAGTGTGTTCCTGGAACTGAGAACTCAGTGTGTTTCAGACACCGAGAACTCAGTCTCTTCCAGACACCGAGCACTCAGTGAGTTCCAGACACCGAGCACTCAGAGCGTTCCAGACACCGAACACTCAGCGTATTCCAGACACCGAGCACTCAGCGCGTTCCAGACACCGAGCACTCAGTCTGTTTGAGACATCAAGCACTCAGCGTATTCCAGACAACGAGCAATCAGTGCGTTCTGGGAACCGAGAAATCAGAGTGTTTCCTGCACCGACCACACAGTGTGGTCTAGACACCAAGAAATCAGTGTGTTCCTGGAACTGAGAACTCAGTGTGTTTCAGACACCGAGAACTCAGTCTCTTCCAGACACCGAGCACTCAGTGAGTTCCAGACACCGAGCACTCAGTGAGTTCCAGACACCGAGCACTCAGCGTATTCCAGGCACCGAGCACTCAGCGTGCTCCTGACACTGAGCACTCAGCGTGTTCCAGACACCGAGCACTGAGCGTGTTCCCGACACCGAGCACTCAGCGTGTTCCAGACACAGAGCACTCAGCGCGTTCCAGACACCGAGCACTCAGCGCATTTCAGACACCGAGCACTCATCGCGTTCCAGACCCCGAGCACTCATCGCGTTCCAGACCCTGAGCACTCAGCGCATTCCAGACACAGAGCACTCAGAGCGTTTCAGACACCGAGCACTCAGTGAGTTCCAGACACCGAGCACTCAGTGTGTTCCAGACACCGAGCACTCAGTGTGTTCCAGACACCGAGCACTCTGTGTGTTCCAGACTCCGAGCACTGAGCGCGTTCCAGACACCGAGCACTGAGCGTGTTCCAAACACCGAGCACTCAGCGCATTAGAGAGACCGAGCACTCATCACGTTCCAGACCGAGCACTCAGCACATTCCAGAGACGGAGCACTCAGAGAGTTCCAGACACCGAACACTCAGCACATTCCAGAGACGGAGCACTCAGAGAGTTCCAGACACCGAACACTCAGCGCATTCCAGACACTGAGCACTCAGCGCATTCCAGACACTGAGCAGTCTGTCAGTTCCAGACACCGAGCACTCAGTCTGTTCGAGACATCGAGCTCTCAGCGTATTCCAGACACCTAGCACTCATCGTGCTCCAGACACCTTGCACTCAACGTGTTCCAGACACCGAGCACTGAGAGTGTTCCCGACACCGAGCACTCAGCGTATTCCAGACGCCGAGCACTCTGTCTGTTCGAGACACCGAGCACTCAGCGTGTTCTGGAAACTGAACATTCAGCGTGTTTCAGGCACCGATCACTCAGTGTGTTCCAGACACCGAGCCTCAGTGTTTTCCTGGTACCGACCACTCAGTGTGTTCCAGACACCGAGCACTCAGTCTTTTCCAGACACCGAGCACTGAGCGCGTTCCAGACACTGAGTACTCTGCGCATTTCAAACACCGAGCTCTCAGCGGGTTTCAGACATCGAGCACTCATCACGTTCCAAACCCAGAGAACTCAACGTATTCCAGACACTGAGCACTCAGTCTTTTCCATACACCGAGCACTCAGTCTGTTCCATACACCGACCAATCAGCGTGTTCCAGACACCGAGCACTCAGTGTGTTCCAGACACCGAGCACTCAGTCTGTTCGAGACATCAAGCACTCAGCGTATTCCAGACAACGAGCAATCAGTGCGTTCTGGGAACCGAGAAATCAGAGTGTTTCGTGCACCGACCACACAGTGTGTTCCAGACACCGAGCACTCAGCGTGTTCTGGAAACCGAACACTCAGCGTGTTTCAGGCACCGATCACTCAGTGTATTCCAGACACCGAGCATCAGTGTGTTCCTGGTACCAACCACTCAGCGTGTTCCAGACACCGAGCACTCAGTCTGTTCCATGCACCGAGCACTCAGTCTGTTCCATACACCGACCACTCAGTGTGTTCCAGATACCGAGCACTCAGTGTGTTTCAGGCACCGAGCAACCAGTGTGTTCCGGGAACCGAGAACTCAGTGTGTTTCGCGCACTGACCACGCAGTGTGTTCCAGACACCGAGCACTCTGTGTGTTCCAGACTCCGAGCACTGAGCGCGTTCCAAACACCGAGCACTCAGTGCGTTTCAGACACCGAACACTCAGCGCATTCCAGAGACGGAGCACTCAGAGCGTTCCAGACACCGAACACTCAGCGTATTCCAGACACTGAGCACTCAGCGCATTCCAGACACTGAGCACTCTGTCAGTTCCAGACACCGAGCACTCAGTCTGTTCGAGACATCGAGCTCTCAGCGTATTCCAGACACCTAGCACTCATCGTGCTCCAGACACCTTGCACTCAACGTGTTCCAGACACCGAGCACTGAGAGTGTTCCCGACACCGAGCACTCAGCGTATTCCAGACGCCGAGCACTCTGTCTGTTCGAGACACCGAGCACTCAGCGTGTTCTGGAAACTGAACACTCAGCGTGTTTCAGGCACCGATCACTCAGTGTGTTCCAGACACCGAGCCTCAGTGTTTTCCTGGTACCGACCACTCAGTGTGTTCCAGACACCGAGCACTCAGTCTTTTCCAGACACCGAGCACTGAGCGCGTTCCAGACACTGAGTACTCTGCGCATTTCAAACACCGAGCTCTCAGCGGGTTTCAGACATCGAGCACTCATCACGTTCCAAACCCCGAGCACTCAGCGCGTTCCAGACACGTAGCACTCAGAGCGTTCCAGACACCGAACACTAAGCGTATTCCAGACACCGAGCACTCAGAGCGTTTCAGACACCGAGCACTCAGTGAGTTCCAGACACCGAGCACTCAGTGTGTTCCAGACACCGAGCACTCAGTGTGTTCCAGACACCGAGCACTCTGTGTGTTCCAGACTCCGAGCACTGAGCGCGTTCCAGACACCGAGCACTGAGCGTGTTCCAAACACCGAGCACTCAGCGCATTAGAGAGACCGAGCACTCATCACGTTCCAGACCGAGCACTCAGCACATTCCAGAGACGGAGCACTCAGAGAGTTCCAGACACCGAACACTCAGCACATTCCAGAGACGGAGCACTCAGAGAGTTCCAGACACCGAACACTCAGCGCATTCCAGACACTGAGCACTCAGCGCATTCCAGACACTGAGCAGTCTGTCAGTTCCAGACACCGAGCACTCAGTCTGTTCGAGACATCGAGCTCTCAGCGTATTCCAGACACCTAGCACTCATCGTGCTCCAGACACCTTGCACTCAACGTGTTCCAGACACCGAGCACTGAGAGTGTTCCCGACACCGAGCACTCAGCGTATTCCAGACGCCGAGCACTCTGTCTGTTCGAGACACCGAGCACTCAGCGTGTTCTGGAAACTGAACATTCAGCGTGTTTCAGGCACCGATCACTCAGTGTGTTCCAGACACCGAGCCTCAGTGTTTTCCTGGTACCGACCACTCAGTGTGTTCCAGACACCGAGCACTCAGTCTTTTCCAGACACCGAGCACTGAGCGCGTTCCAGACACTGAGTACTCTGCGCATTTCAAACACCGAGCTCTCAGCGGGTTTCAGACATCGAGCACTCATCACGTTCCAAACCCAGAGAACTCAACGTATTCCAGACACTGAGCACTCAGTCTTTTCCATACACCGAGCACTCAGTCTGTTCCATACACCGACCAATCAGCGTGTTCCAGACACCGAGCACTCAGTGTGTTCCAGACACCGAGCACTCAGTCTGTTCGAGACATCAAGCACTCAGCGTATTCCAGACAACGAGCAATCAGTGCGTTCTGGGAACCGAGAAATCAGAGTGTTTCGTGCACCGACCACACAGTGTGTTCCAGACACCGAGCACTCAGCGTGTTCTGGAAACCGAACACTCAGCGTGTTTCAGGCACCGATCACTCAGTGTATTCCAGACACCGAGCATCAGTGTGTTCCTGGTACCAACCACTCAGCGTGTTCCAGACACCGAGCACTCAGTCTGTTCCATGCACCGAGCACTCAGTCTGTTCCATACACCGACCACTCAGTGTGTTCCAGATACCGAGCACTCAGTGTGTTTCAGGCACCGAGCAACCAGTGTGTTCCGGGAACCGAGAACTCAGTGTGTTTCGCGCACTGACCACGCAGTGTGTTCCAGACACCGAGCACTCTGTGTGTTCCAGACTCCGAGCACTGAGCGCGTTCCAAACACCGAGCACTCAGTGCGTTTCAGACACCGAACACTCAGCGCATTCCAGAGACGGAGCACTCAGAGCGTTCCAGACACCGAACACTCAGCGTATTCCAGACACTGAGCACTCAGCGCATTCCAGACACTGAGCACTCTGTCAGTTCCAGACACCGAGCACTCAGTCTGTTCGAGACATCGAGCTCTCAGCGTATTCCAGACACCTAGCACTCATCGTGCTCCAGACACCTTGCACTCAACGTGTTCCAGACACCGAGCACTGAGAGTGTTCCCGACACCGAGCACTCAGCGTATTCCAGACGCCGAGCACTCTGTCTGTTCGAGACACCGAGCACTCAGCGTGTTCTGGAAACTGAACACTCAGCGTGTTTCAGGCACCGATCACTCAGTGTGTTCCAGACACCGAGCCTCAGTGTTTTCCTGGTACCGACCACTCAGTGTGTTCCAGACACCGAGCACTCAGTCTTTTCCAGACACCGAGCACTGAGCGCGTTCCAGACACTGAGTACTCTGCGCATTTCAAACACCGAGCTCTCAGCGGGTTTCAGACATCGAGCACTCATCACGTTCCAAACCCCGAGCACTCAGCGCGTTCCAGACACGTAGCACTCAGAGCGTTCCAGACACCGAACACTAAGCGTATTCCAGACACCGAGCACTCAGAGCGTTTCAGACACCGAGCACTCAGTGAGTTCCAGACACCGAGCACTCAGTGTGTTCCAGACACCGAGCACTCAGTGTGTTCCAGACACCGAGCACTCTGTGTGTTCCAGACTCCGAGCACTGAGCGCGTTCCAGACACCGAGCACTGAGCGTGTTCCAAACACCGAGCACTCAGCGCATTAGAGAGACCGAGCACTCATCACGTTCCAGACCGAGCACTCAGCACATTCCAGAGACGGAGCACTCAGAGAGTTCCAGACACCGAACACTCAGCACATTCCAGAGACGGAGCACTCAGAGAGTTCCAGACACCGAACACTCAGCGCATTCCAGACACTGAGCACTCAGCGCATTCCAGACACTGAGCAGTCTGTCAGTTCCAGACACCGAGCACTCAGTCTGTTCGAGACATCGAGCTCTCAGCGTATTCCAGACACCTAGCACTCATCGTGCTCCAGACACCTTGCACTCAACGTGTTCCAGACACCGAGCACTGAGAGTGTTCCCGACACCGAGCACTCAGCGTATTCCAGACGCCGAGCACTCTGTCTGTTCGAGACACCGAGCACTCAGCGTGTTCTGGAAACTGAACATTCAGCGTGTTTCAGGCACCGATCACTCAGTGTGTTCCAGACACCGAGCCTCAGTGTTTTCCTGGTACCGACCACTCAGTGTGTTCCAGACACCGAGCACTCAGTCTTTTCCAGACACCGAGCACTGAGCGCGTTCCAGACACTGAGTACTCTGCGCATTTCAAACACCGAGCTCTCAGCGGGTTTCAGACATCGAGCACTCATCACGTTCCAAACCCAGAGAACTCAACGTATTCCAGACACTGAGCACTCAGTCTTTTCCATACACCGAGCACTCAGTCTGTTCCATACACCGACCAATCAGCGTGTTCCAGACACCGAGCACTCAGTGTGTTCCAGACACCGAGCACTCAGTCTGTTCGAGACATCAAGCACTCAGCGTATTCCAGACAACGAGCAATCAGTGCGTTCTGGGAACCGAGAAATCAGAGTGTTTCGTGCACCGACCACACAGTGTGTTCCAGACACCGAGCACTCAGCGTGTTCTGGAAACCGAACACTCAGCGTGTTTCAGGCACCGATCACTCAGTGTATTCCAGACACCGAGCATCAGTGTGTTCCTGGTACCAACCACTCAGCGTGTTCCAGACACCGAGCACTCAGTCTGTTCCATGCACCGAGCACTCAGTCTGTTCCATACACCGACCACTCAGTGTGTTCCAGATACCGAGCACTCAGTGTGTTTCAGGCACCGAGCAACCAGTGTGTTCCGGGAACCGAGAACTCAGTGTGTTTCGCGCACTGACCACGCAGTGTGTTCCAGACACCGAGCACTCTGTGTGTTCCAGACTCCGAGCACTGAGCGCGTTCCAAACACCGAGCACTCAGTGCGTTTCAGACACCGAACACTCAGCGCATTCCAGAGACGGAGCACTCAGAGCGTTCCAGACACCGAACACTCAGCGTATTCCAGACACTGAGCACTCAGCGCATTCCAGACACTGAGCACTCTGTCAGTTCCAGACACCGAGCACTCAGTCTGTTCGAGACATCGAGCTCTCAGCGTATTCCAGACACCTAGCACTCATCGTGCTCCAGACACCTTGCACTCAACGTGTTCCAGACACCGAGCACTGAGAGTGTTCCCGACACCGAGCACTCAGCGTATTCCAGACGCCGAGCACTCTGTCTGTTCGAGACACCGAGCACTCAGCGTGTTCTGGAAACTGAACACTCAGCGTGTTTCAGGCACCGATCACTCAGTGTGTTCCAGACACCGAGCCTCAGTGTTTTCCTGGTACCGACCACTCAGTGTGTTCCAGACACCGAGCACTCAGTCTTTTCCAGACACCGAGCACTGAGCGCGTTCCAGACACTGAGTACTCTGCGCATTTCAAACACCGAGCTCTCAGCGGGTTTCAGACATCGAGCACTCATCACGTTCCAAACCCCGAGCACTCAGCGCGTTCCAGACACGTAGCACTCAGAGCGTTCCAGACACCGAACACTAAGCGTATTCCAGACACCGAGCACTCAGAGCGTTTCAGACACCGAGCACTCAGTGAGTTCCAGACACCGAGCACTCAGTGTGTTCCAGACACCGAGCACTCAGTGTGTTCCAGACACCGAGCACTCTGTGTGTTCCAGACTCCGAGCACTGAGCGCGTTCCAGACACCGAGCACTGAGCGTGTTCCAAACACCGAGCACTCAGCGCATTAGAGAGACCGAGCACTCATCACGTTCCAGACCGAGCACTCAGCACATTCCAGAGACGGAGCACTCAGAGAGTTCCAGACACCGAACACTCAGCACATTCCAGAGACGGAGCACTCAGAGAGTTCCAGACACCGAACACTCAGCGCATTCCAGACACTGAGCACTCAGCGCATTCCAGACACTGAGCAGTCTGTCAGTTCCAGACACCGAGCACTCAGTCTGTTCGAGACATCGAGCTCTCAGCGTATTCCAGACACCTAGCACTCATCGTGCTCCAGACACCTTGCACTCAACGTGTTCCAGACACCGAGCACTGAGAGTGTTCCCGACACCGAGCACTCAGCGTATTCCAGACGCCGAGCACTCTGTCTGTTCGAGACACCGAGCACTCAGCGTGTTCTGGAAACTGAACATTCAGCGTGTTTCAGGCACCGATCACTCAGTGTGTTCCAGACACCGAGCCTCAGTGTTTTCCTGGTACCGACCACTCAGTGTGTTCCAGACACCGAGCACTCAGTCTTTTCCAGACACCGAGCACTGAGCGCGTTCCAGACACTGAGTACTCTGCGCATTTCAAACACCGAGCTCTCAGCGGGTTTCAGACATCGAGCACTCATCACGTTCCAAACCCAGAGAACTCAACGTATTCCAGACACTGAGCACTCAGTCTTTTCCATACACCGAGCACTCAGTCTGTTCCATACACCGACCAATCAGCGTGTTCCAGACACCGAGCACTCAGTGTGTTCCAGACACCGAGCACTCAGTCTGTTCGAGACATCAAGCACTCAGCGTATTCCAGACAACGAGCAATCAGTGCGTTCTGGGAACCGAGAAATCAGAGTGTTTCGTGCACCGACCACACAGTGTGTTCCAGACACCGAGCACTCAGCGTGTTCTGGAAACCGAACACTCAGCGTGTTTCAGGCACCGATCACTCAGTGTATTCCAGACACCGAGCATCAGTGTGTTCCTGGTACCAACCACTCAGCGTGTTCCAGACACCGAGCACTCAGTCTGTTCCATGCACCGAGCACTCAGTCTGTTCCATACACCGACCACTCAGTGTGTTCCAGATACCGAGCACTCAGTGTGTTTCAGGCACCGAGCAACCAGTGTGTTCCGGGAACCGAGAACTCAGTGTGTTTCGCGCACTGACCACGCAGTGTGTTCCAGACACCGAGCACTCTGTGTGTTCCAGACTCCGAGCACTGAGCGCGTTCCAAACACCGAGCACTCAGTGCGTTTCAGACACCGAACACTCAGCGCATTCCAGAGACGGAGCACTCAGAGCGTTCCAGACACCGAACACTCAGCGTATTCCAGACACTGAGCACTCAGCGCATTCCAGACACTGAGCACTCTGTCAGTTCCAGACACCGAGCACTCAGTCTGTTCGAGACATCGAGCTCTCAGCGTATTCCAGACACCTAGCACTCATCGTGCTCCAGACACCTTGCACTCAACGTGTTCCAGACACCGAGCACTGAGAGTGTTCCCGACACCGAGCACTCAGCGTATTCCAGACGCCGAGCACTCTGTCTGTTCGAGACACCGAGCACTCAGCGTGTTCTGGAAACTGAACACTCAGCGTGTTTCAGGCACCGATCACTCAGTGTGTTCCAGACACCGAGCCTCAGTGTTTTCCTGGTACCGACCACTCAGTGTGTTCCAGACACCGAGCACTCAGTCTTTTCCAGACACCGAGCACTGAGCGCGTTCCAGACACTGAGTACTCTGCGCATTTCAAACACCGAGCTCTCAGCGGGTTTCAGACATCGAGCACTCATCACGTTCCAAACCCCGAGCACTCAGCGCGTTCCAGACACGTAGCACTCAGAGCGTTCCAGACACCGAACACTAAGCGTATTCCAGACACCGAGCACTCAGAGCGTTTCAGACACCGAGCACTCAGTGAGTTCCAGACACCGAGCACTCAGTGTGTTCCAGACACCGAGCACTCAGTGTGTTCCAGACACCGAGCACTCTGTGTGTTCCAGACTCCGAGCACTGAGCGCGTTCCAGACACCGAGCACTGAGCGTGTTCCAAACACCGAGCACTCAGCGCATTAGAGAGACCGAGCACTCATCACGTTCCAGACCGAGCACTCAGCACATTCCAGAGACGGAGCACTCAGAGAGTTCCAGACACCGAACACTCAGCACATTCCAGAGACGGAGCACTCAGAGAGTTCCAGACACCGAACACTCAGCGCATTCCAGACACTGAGCACTCAGCGCATTCCAGACACTGAGCAGTCTGTCAGTTCCAGACACCGAGCACTCAGTCTGTTCGAGACATCGAGCTCTCAGCGTATTCCAGACACCTAGCACTCATCGTGCTCCAGACACCTTGCACTCAACGTGTTCCAGACACCGAGCACTGAGAGTGTTCCCGACACCGAGCACTCAGCGTATTCCAGACGCCGAGCACTCTGTCTGTTCGAGACACCGAGCACTCAGCGTGTTCTGGAAACTGAACATTCAGCGTGTTTCAGGCACCGATCACTCAGTGTGTTCCAGACACCGAGCCTCAGTGTTTTCCTGGTACCGACCACTCAGTGTGTTCCAGACACCGAGCACTCAGTCTTTTCCAGACACCGAGCACTGAGCGCGTTCCAGACACTGAGTACTCTGCGCATTTCAAACACCGAGCTCTCAGCGGGTTTCAGACATCGAGCACTCATCACGTTCCAAACCCAGAGAACTCAACGTATTCCAGACACTGAGCACTCAGTCTTTTCCATACACCGAGCACTCAGTCTGTTCCATACACCGACCAATCAGCGTGTTCCAGACACCGAGCACTCAGTGTGTTCCAGACATCGAGCACTCAGTCTGTTCGAGACATCAAGCACTCAGCGTATTCCAGACAACGAGCAATCAGTGCGTTCTGGGAACCGAGAAATCAGAGTGTTTCGTGCACCGACCACACAGTGTGTTCCAGACACCGAGCACTCAGCGTGTTCTGGAAACCGAACACTCAGCGTGTTTCAGGCACCGATCACTCAGTGTATTCCAGACACCGAGCATCAGTGTGTTCCTGGTACCAACCACTCAGCGTGTTCCAGACACCGAGCACTCAGTCTGTTCCATGCACCGAGCACTCAGTCTGTTCCATACACCGACCACTCAGTGTGTTCCAGATACCGAGCACTCAGTGTGTTTCAGGCACCGAGCAACCAGTGTGTTCCGGGAACCGAGAACTCAGTGTGTTTCGCGCACTGACCACGCAGTGTGTTCCAGACACCGAGCACTCTGTGTGTTCCAGACTCCGAGCACTGAGCGCGTTCCAAACACCGAGCACTCAGTGCGTTTCAGACACCGAACACTCAGCGCATTCCAGAGACGGAGCACTCAGAGCGTTCCAGACACCGAACACTCAGCGTATTCCAGACACTGAGCACTCAGCGCATTCCAGACACTGAGCACTCTGTCAGTTCCAGACACCGAGCACTCAGTCTGTTCGAGACATCGAGCTCTCAGCGTATTCCAGACACCTAGCACTCATCGTGCTCCAGACACCTTGCACTCAACGTGTTCCAGACACCGAGCACTGAGAGTGTTCCCGACACCGAGCACTCAGCGTATTCCAGACGCCGAGCACTCTGTCTGTTCGAGACACCGAGCACTCAGCGTGTTCTGGAAACTGAACACTCAGCGTGTTTCAGGCACCGATCACTCAGTGTGTTCCAGACACCGAGCCTCAGTGTTTTCCTGGTACCGACCACTCAGTGTGTTCCAGACACCGAGCACTCAGTCTTTTCCAGACACCGAGCACTGAGCGCGTTCCAGACACTGAGTACTCTGCGCATTTCAAACACCGAGCTCTCAGCGGGTTTCAGACATCGAGCACTCATCACGTTCCAAACCCCGAGCACTCAGCGCGTTCCAGACACGTAGCACTCAGAGCGTTCCAGACACCGAACACTAAGCGTATTCCAGACACCGAGCACTCAGAGCGTTTCAGACACCGAGCACTCAGTGAGTTCCAGACACCGAGCACTCAGTGTGTTCCAGACACCGAGCACTCAGTGTGTTCCAGACACCGAGCACTCTGTGTGTTCCAGACTCCGAGCACTGAGCGCGTTCCAGACACCGAGCACTGAGCGTGTTCCAAACACCGAGCACTCAGCGCATTAGAGAGACCGAGCACTCATCACGTTCCAGACCGAGCACTCAGCACATTCCAGAGACGGAGCACTCAGAGAGTTCCAGACACCGAACACTCAGCACATTCCAGAGACGGAGCACTCAGAGAGTTCCAGACACCGAACACTCAGCGCATTCCAGACACTGAGCACTCAGCGCATTCCAGACACTGAGCAGTCTGTCAGTTCCAGACACCGAGCACTCAGTCTGTTCGAGACATCGAGCTCTCAGCGTATTCCAGACACCTAGCACTCATCGTGCTCCAGACACCTTGCACTCAACGTGTTCCAGACACCGAGCACTGAGAGTGTTCCCGACACCGAGCACTCAGCGTATTCCAGACGCCGAGCACTCTGTCTGTTCGAGACACCGAGCACTCAGCGTGTTCTGGAAACTGAACATTCAGCGTGTTTCAGGCACCGATCACTCAGTGTGTTCCAGACACCGAGCCTCAGTGTTTTCCTGGTACCGACCACTCAGTGTGTTCCAGACACCGAGCACTCAGTCTTTTCCAGACACCGAGCACTGAGCGCGTTCCAGACACTGAGTACTCTGCGCATTTCAAACACCGAGCTCTCAGCGGGTTTCAGACATCGAGCACTCATCACGTTCCAAACCCAGAGAACTCAACGTATTCCAGACACTGAGCACTCAGTCTTTTCCATACACCGAGCACTCAGTCTGTTCCATACACCGACCAATCAGCGTGTTCCAGACACCGAGCACTCAGTGTGTTCCAGACACCGAGCACTCAGTCTGTTCGAGACATCAAGCACTCAGCGTATTCCAGACAACGAGCAATCAGTGCGTTCTGGGAACCGAGAAATCAGAGTGTTTCGTGCACCGACCACACAGTGTGTTCCAGACACCGAGCACTCAGCGTGTTCTGGAAACCGAACACTCAGCGTGTTTCAGGCACCGATCACTCAGTGTATTCCAGACACCGAGCATCAGTGTGTTCCTGGTACCAACCACTCAGCGTGTTCCAGACACCGAGCACTCAGTCTGTTCCATGCACCGAGCACTCAGTCTGTTCCATACACCGACCACTCAGTGTGTTCCAGATACCGAGCACTCAGTGTGTTTCAGGCACCGAGCAACCAGTGTGTTCCGGGAACCGAGAACTCAGTGTGTTTCGCGCACTGACCACGCAGTGTGTTCCAGACACCGAGCACTCTGTGTGTTCCAGACTCCGAGCACTGAGCGCGTTCCAAACACCGAGCACTCAGTGCGTTTCAGACACCGAACACTCAGCGCATTCCAGAGACGGAGCACTCAGAGCGTTCCAGACACCGAACACTCAGCGTATTCCAGACACTGAGCACTCAGCGCATTCCAGACACTGAGCACTCTGTCAGTTCCAGACACCGAGCACTCAGTCTGTTCGAGACATCGAGCTCTCAGCGTATTCCAGACACCTAGCACTCATCGTGCTCCAGACACCTTGCACTCAACGTGTTCCAGACACCGAGCACTGAGAGTGTTCCCGACACCGAGCACTCAGCGTATTCCAGACGCCGAGCACTCTGTCTGTTCGAGACACCGAGCACTCAGCGTGTTCTGGAAACTGAACACTCAGCGTGTTTCAGGCACCGATCACTCAGTGTGTTCCAGACACCGAGCCTCAGTGTTTTCCTGGTACCGACCACTCAGTGTGTTCCAGACACCGAGCACTCAGTCTTTTCCAGACACCGAGCACTGAGCGCGTTCCAGACACTGAGTACTCTGCGCATTTCAAACACCGAGCTCTCAGCGGGTTTCAGACATCGAGCACTCATCACGTTCCAAACCCCGAGCACTCAGCGCGTTCCAGACACGTAGCACTCAGAGCGTTCCAGACACCGAACACTAAGCGTATTCCAGACACCGAGCACTCAGAGCGTTTCAGACACCGAGCACTCAGTGAGTTCCAGACACCGAGCACTCAGTGTGTTCCAGACACCGAGCACTCAGTGTGTTCCAGACACCGAGCACTCTGTGTGTTCCAGACTCCGAGCACTGAGCGCGTTCCAGACACCGAGCACTGAGCGTGTTCCAAACACCGAGCACTCAGCGCATTAGAGAGACCGAGCACTCATCACGTTCCAGACCGAGCACTCAGCACATTCCAGAGACGGAGCACTCAGAGAGTTCCAGACACCGAACACTCAGCACATTCCAGAGACGGAGCACTCAGAGAGTTCCAGACACCGAACACTCAGCGCATTCCAGACACTGAGCACTCAGCGCATTCCAGACACTGAGCAGTCTGTCAGTTCCAGACACCGAGCACTCAGTCTGTTCGAGACATCGAGCTCTCAGCGTATTCCAGACACCTAGCACTCATCGTGCTCCAGACACCTTGCACTCAACGTGTTCCAGACACCGAGCACTGAGAGTGTTCCCGACACCGAGCACTCAGCGTATTCCAGACGCCGAGCACTCTGTCTGTTCGAGACACCGAGCACTCAGCGTGTTCTGGAAACTGAACATTCAGCGTGTTTCAGGCACCGATCACTCAGTGTGTTCCAGACACCGAGCCTCAGTGTTTTCCTGGTACCGACCACTCAGTGTGTTCCAGACACCGAGCACTCAGTCTTTTCCAGACACCGAGCACTGAGCGCGTTCCAGACACTGAGTACTCTGCGCATTTCAAACACCGAGCTCTCAGCGGGTTTCAGACATCGAGCACTCATCACGTTCCAAACCCAGAGAACTCAACGTATTCCAGACACTGAGCACTCAGTCTTTTCCATACACCGAGCACTCAGTCTGTTCCATACACCGACCAATCAGCGTGTTCCAGACACCGAGCACTCAGTGTGTTCCAGACACCGAGCACTCAGTCTGTTCGAGACATCAAGCACTCAGCGTATTCCAGACAACGAGCAATCAGTGCGTTCTGGGAACCGAGAAATCAGAGTGTTTCGTGCACCGACCACACAGTGTGTTCCAGACACCGAGCACTCAGCGTGTTCTGGAAACCGAACACTCAGCGTGTTTCAGGCACCGATCACTCAGTGTATTCCAGACACCGAGCATCAGTGTGTTCCTGGTACCAACCACTCAGCGTGTTCCAGACACCGAGCACTCAGTCTGTTCCATGCACCGAGCACTCAGTCTGTTCCATACACCGACCACTCAGTGTGTTCCAGATACCGAGCACTCAGTGTGTTTCAGGCACCGAGCAACCAGTGTGTTCCGGGAACCGAGAACTCAGTGTGTTTCGCGCACTGACCACGCAGTGTGTTCCAGACACCGAGCACTCTGTGTGTTCCAGACTCCGAGCACTGAGCGCGTTCCAAACACCGAGCACTCAGTGCGTTTCAGACACCGAACACTCAGCGCATTCCAGAGACGGAGCACTCAGAGCGTTCCAGACACCGAACACTCAGCGTATTCCAGACACTGAGCACTCAGCGCATTCCAGACACTGAGCACTCTGTCAGTTCCAGACACCGAGCACTCAGTCTGTTCGAGACATCGAGCTCTCAGCGTATTCCAGACACCTAGCACTCATCGTGCTCCAGACACCTTGCACTCAACGTGTTCCAGACACCGAGCACTGAGAGTGTTCCCGACACCGAGCACTCAGCGTATTCCAGACGCCGAGCACTCTGTCTGTTCGAGACACCGAGCACTCAGCGTGTTCTGGAAACTGAACACTCAGCGTGTTTCAGGCACCGATCACTCAGTGTGTTCCAGACACCGAGCCTCAGTGTTTTCCTGGTACCGACCACTCAGTGTGTTCCAGACACCGAGCACTCAGTCTTTTCCAGACACCGAGCACTGAGCGCGTTCCAGACACTGAGTACTCTGCGCATTTCAAACACCGAGCTCTCAGCGGGTTTCAGACATCGAGCACTCATCACGTTCCAAACCCCGAGCACTCAGCGCGTTCCAGACACGTAGCACTCAGAGCGTTCCAGACACCGAACACTAAGCGTATTCCAGACACCGAGCACTCAGAGCGTTTCAGACACCGAGCACTCAGTGAGTTCCAGACACCGAGCACTCAGTGTGTTCCAGACACCGAGCACTCAGTGTGTTCCAGACACCGAGCACTCTGTGTGTTCCAGACTCCGAGCACTGAGCGCGTTCCAGACACCGAGCACTGAGCGTGTTCCAAACACCGAGCACTCAGCGCATTAGAGAGACCGAGCACTCATCACGTTCCAGACCGAGCACTCAGCACATTCCAGAGACGGAGCACTCAGAGAGTTCCAGACACCGAACACTCAGCACATTCCAGAGACGGAGCACTCAGAGAGTTCCAGACACCGAACACTCAGCGCATTCCAGACACTGAGCACTCAGCGCATTCCAGACACTGAGCAGTCTGTCAGTTCCAGACACCGAGCACTCAGTCTGTTCGAGACATCGAGCTCTCAGCGTATTCCAGACACCTAGCACTCATCGTGCTCCAGACACCTTGCACTCAACGTGTTCCAGACACCGAGCACTGAGAGTGTTCCCGACACCGAGCACTCAGCGTATTCCAGACGCCGAGCACTCTGTCTGTTCGAGACACCGAGCACTCAGCGTGTTCTGGAAACTGAACATTCAGCGTGTTTCAGGCACCGATCACTCAGTGTGTTCCAGACACCGAGCCTCAGTGTTTTCCTGGTACCGACCACTCAGTGTGTTCCAGACACCGAGCACTCAGTCTTTTCCAGACACCGAGCACTGAGCGCGTTCCAGACACTGAGTACTCTGCGCATTTCAAACACCGAGCTCTCAGCGGGTTTCAGACATCGAGCACTCATCACGTTCCAAACCCAGAGAACTCAACGTATTCCAGACACTGAGCACTCAGTCTTTTCCATACACCGAGCACTCAGTCTGTTCCATACACCGACCAATCAGCGTGTTCCAGACACCGAGCACTCAGTGTGTTCCAGACACCGAGCACTCAGTCTGTTCGAGACATCAAGCACTCAGCGTATTCCAGACAACGAGCAATCAGTGCGTTCTGGGAACCGAGAAATCAGAGTGTTTCGTGCACCGACCACACAGTGTGTTCCAGACACCGAGCACTCAGCGTGTTCTGGAAACCGAACACTCAGCGTGTTTCAGGCACCGATCACTCAGTGTATTCCAGACACCGAGCATCAGTGTGTTCCTGGTACCAACCACTCAGCGTGTTCCAGACACCGAGCACTCAGTCTGTTCCATGCACCGAGCACTCAGTCTGTTCCATACACCGACCACTCAGTGTGTTCCAGATACCGAGCACTCAGTGTGTTTCAGGCACCGAGCAACCAGTGTGTTCCGGGAACCGAGAACTCAGTGTGTTTCGCGCACTGACCACGCAGTGTGTTCCAGACACCGAGCACTCTGTGTGTTCCAGACTCCGAGCACTGAGCGCGTTCCAAACACCGAGCACTCAGTGCGTTTCAGACACCGAACACTCAGCGCATTCCAGAGACGGAGCACTCAGAGCGTTCCAGACACCGAACACTCAGCGTATTCCAGACACTGAGCACTCAGCGCATTCCAGACACTGAGCACTCTGTCAGTTCCAGACACCGAGCACTCAGTCTGTTCGAGACATCGAGCTCTCAGCGTATTCCAGACACCTAGCACTCATCGTGCTCCAGACACCTTGCACTCAACGTGTTCCAGACACCGAGCACTGAGAGTGTTCCCGACACCGAGCACTCAGCGTATTCCAGACGCCGAGCACTCTGTCTGTTCGAGACACCGAGCACTCAGCGTGTTCTGGAAACTGAACACTCAGCGTGTTTCAGGCACCGATCACTCAGTGTGTTCCAGACACCGAGCCTCAGTGTTTTCCTGGTACCGACCACTCAGTGTGTTCCAGACACCGAGCACTCAGTCTTTTCCAGACACCGAGCACTGAGCGCGTTCCAGACACTGAGTACTCTGCGCATTTCAAACACCGAGCTCTCAGCGGGTTTCAGACATCGAGCACTCATCACGTTCCAAACCCCGAGCACTCAGCGCGTTCCAGACACGTAGCACTCAGAGCGTTCCAGACACCGAACACTAAGCGTATTCCAGACACCGAGCACTCAGAGCGTTTCAGACACCGAGCACTCAGTGAGTTCCAGACACCGAGCACTCAGTGTGTTCCAGACACCGAGCACTCAGTGTGTTCCAGACACCGAGCACTCTGTGTGTTCCAGACTCCGAGCACTGAGCGCGTTCCAGACACCGAGCACTGAGCGTGTTCCAAACACCGAGCACTCAGCGCATTAGAGAGACCGAGCACTCATCACGTTCCAGACCGAGCACTCAGCACATTCCAGAGACGGAGCACTCAGAGAGTTCCAGACACCGAACACTCAGCACATTCCAGAGACGGAGCACTCAGAGAGTTCCAGACACCGAACACTCAGCGCATTCCAGACACTGAGCACTCAGCGCATTCCAGACACTGAGCAGTCTGTCAGTTCCAGACACCGAGCACTCAGTCTGTTCGAGACATCGAGCTCTCAGCGTATTCCAGACACCTAGCACTCATCGTGCTCCAGACACCTTGCACTCAACGTGTTCCAGACACCGAGCACTGAGAGTGTTCCCGACACCGAGCACTCAGCGTATTCCAGACGCCGAGCACTCTGTCTGTTCGAGACACCGAGCACTCAGCGTGTTCTGGAAACTGAACATTCAGCGTGTTTCAGGCACCGATCACTCAGTGTGTTCCAGACACCGAGCCTCAGTGTTTTCCTGGTACCGACCACTCAGTGTGTTCCAGACACCGAGCACTCAGTCTTTTCCAGACACCGAGCACTGAGCGCGTTCCAGACACTGAGTACTCTGCGCATTTCAAACACCGAGCTCTCAGCGGGTTTCAGACATCGAGCACTCATCACGTTCCAAACCCAGAGAACTCAACGTATTCCAGACACTGAGCACTCAGTCTTTTCCATACACCGAGCACTCAGTCTGTTCCATACACCGACCAATCAGCGTGTTCCAGACACCGAGCACTCAGTGTGTTCCAGACACCGAGCACTCAGTCTGTTCGAGACATCAAGCACTCAGCGTATTCCAGACAACGAGCAATCAGTGCGTTCTGGGAACCGAGAAATCAGAGTGTTTCGTGCACCGACCACACAGTGTGTTCCAGACACCGAGCACTCAGCGTGTTCTGGAAACCGAACACTCAGCGTGTTTCAGGCACCGATCACTCAGTGTATTCCAGACACCGAGCATCAGTGTGTTCCTGGTACCAACCACTCAGCGTGTTCCAGACACCGAGCACTCAGTCTGTTCCATGCACCGAGCACTCAGTCTGTTCCATACACCGACCACTCAGTGTGTTCCAGATACCGAGCACTCAGTGTGTTTCAGGCACCGAGCAACCAGTGTGTTCCGGGAACCGAGAACTCAGTGTGTTTCGCGCACTGACCACGCAGTGTGTTCCAGACACCGAGCACTCTGTGTGTTCCAGACTCCGAGCACTGAGCGCGTTCCAAACACCGAGCACTCAGTGCGTTTCAGACACCGAACACTCAGCGCATTCCAGAGACGGAGCACTCAGAGCGTTCCAGACACCGAACACTCAGCGTATTCCAGACACTGAGCACTCAGCGCATTCCAGACACTGAGCACTCTGTCAGTTCCAGACACCGAGCACTCAGTCTGTTCGAGACATCGAGCTCTCAGCGTATTCCAGACACCTAGCACTCATCGTGCTCCAGACACCTTGCACTCAACGTGTTCCAGACACCGAGCACTGAGAGTGTTCCCGACACCGAGCACTCAGCGTATTCCAGACGCCGAGCACTCTGTCTGTTCGAGACACCGAGCACTCAGCGTGTTCTGGAAACTGAACACTCAGCGTGTTTCAGGCACCGATCACTCAGTGTGTTCCAGACACCGAGCCTCAGTGTTTTCCTGGTACCGACCACTCAGTGTGTTCCAGACACCGAGCACTCAGTCTTTTCCAGACACCGAGCACTGAGCGCGTTCCAGACACTGAGTACTCTGCGCATTTCAAACACCGAGCTCTCAGCGGGTTTCAGACATCGAGCACTCATCACGTTCCAAACCCCGAGCACTCAGCGCGTTCCAGACACGTAGCACTCAGAGCGTTCCAGACACCGAACACTAAGCGTATTCCAGACACCGAGCACTCAGAGCGTTTCAGACACCGAGCACTCAGTGAGTTCCAGACACCGAGCACTCAGTGTGTTCCAGACACCGAGCACTCAGTGTGTTCCAGACACCGAGCACTCTGTGTGTTCCAGACTCCGAGCACTGAGCGCGTTCCAGACACCGAGCACTGAGCGTGTTCCAAACACCGAGCACTCAGCGCATTAGAGAGACCGAGCACTCATCACGTTCCAGACCGAGCACTCAGCACATTCCAGAGACGGAGCACTCAGAGAGTTCCAGACACCGAACACTCAGCACATTCCAGAGACGGAGCACTCAGAGAGTTCCAGACACCGAACACTCAGCGCATTCCAGACACTGAGCACTCAGCGCATTCCAGACACTGAGCAGTCTGTCAGTTCCAGACACCGAGCACTCAGTCTGTTCGAGACATCGAGCTCTCAGCGTATTCCAGACACCTAGCACTCATCGTGCTCCAGACACCTTGCACTCAACGTGTTCCAGACACCGAGCACTGAGAGTGTTCCCGACACCGAGCACTCAGCGTATTCCAGACGCCGAGCACTCTGTCTGTTCGAGACACCGAGCACTCAGCGTGTTCTGGAAACTGAACATTCAGCGTGTTTCAGGCACCGATCACTCAGTGTGTTCCAGACACCGAGCCTCAGTGTTTTCCTGGTACCGACCACTCAGTGTGTTCCAGACACCGAGCACTCAGTCTTTTCCAGACACCGAGCACTGAGCGCGTTCCAGACACTGAGTACTCTGCGCATTTCAAACACCGAGCTCTCAGCGGGTTTCAGACATCGAGCACTCATCACGTTCCAAACCCAGAGAACTCAACGTATTCCAGACACTGAGCACTCAGTCTTTTCCATACACCGAGCACTCAGTCTGTTCCATACACCGACCAATCAGCGTGTTCCAGACACCGAGCACTCAGTGTGTTCCAGACACCGAGCACTCAGTCTGTTCGAGACATCAAGCACTCAGCGTATTCCAGACAACGAGCAATCAGTGCGTTCTGGGAACCGAGAAATCAGAGTGTTTCGTGCACCGACCACACAGTGTGTTCCAGACACCGAGCACTCAGCGTGTTCTGGAAACCGAACACTCAGCGTGTTTCAGGCACCGATCACTCAGTGTATTCCAGACACCGAGCATCAGTGTGTTCCTGGTACCAACCACTCAGCGTGTTCCAGACACCGAGCACTCAGTCTGTTCCATGCACCGAGCACTCAGTCTGTTCCATACACCGACCACTCAGTGTGTTCCAGATACCGAGCACTCAGTGTGTTTCAGGCACCGAGCAACCAGTGTGTTCCGGGAACCGAGAACTCAGTGTGTTTCGCGCACTGACCACGCAGTGTGTTCCAGACACCGAGCACTCTGTGTGTTCCAGACTCCGAGCACTGAGCGCGTTCCAAACACCGAGCACTCAGTGCGTTTCAGACACCGAACACTCAGCGCATTCCAGAGACGGAGCACTCAGAGCGTTCCAGACACCGAACACTCAGCGTATTCCAGACACTGAGCACTCAGCGCATTCCAGACACTGAGCACTCTGTCAGTTCCAGACACCGAGCACTCAGTCTGTTCGAGACATCGAGCTCTCAGCGTATTCCAGACACCTAGCACTCATCGTGCTCCAGACACCTTGCACTCAACGTGTTCCAGACACCGAGCACTGAGAGTGTTCCCGACACCGAGCACTCAGCGTATTCCAGACGCCGAGCACTCTGTCTGTTCGAGACACCGAGCACTCAGCGTGTTCTGGAAACTGAACACTCAGCGTGTTTCAGGCACCGATCACTCAGTGTGTTCCAGACACCGAGCCTCAGTGTTTTCCTGGTACCGACCACTCAGTGTGTTCCAGACACCGAGCACTCAGTCTTTTCCAGACACCGAGCACTGAGCGCGTTCCAGACACTGAGTACTCTGCGCATTTCAAACACCGAGCTCTCAGCGGGTTTCAGACATCGAGCACTCATCACGTTCCAAACCCCGAGCACTCAGCGCGTTCCAGACACGTAGCACTCAGAGCGTTCCAGACACCGAACACTAAGCGTATTCCAGACACCGAGCACTCAGAGCGTTTCAGACACCGAGCACTCAGTGAGTTCCAGACACCGAGCACTCAGTGTGTTCCAGACACCGAGCACTCAGTGTGTTCCAGACACCGAGCACTCTGTGTGTTCCAGACTCCGAGCACTGAGCGCGTTCCAGACACCGAGCACTGAGCGTGTTCCAAACACCGAGCACTCAGCGCATTAGAGAGACCGAGCACTCATCACGTTCCAGACCGAGCACTCAGCACATTCCAGAGACGGAGCACTCAGAGAGTTCCAGACACCGAACACTCAGCACATTCCAGAGACGGAGCACTCAGAGAGTTCCAGACACCGAACACTCAGCGCATTCCAGACACTGAGCACTCAGCGCATTCCAGACACTGAGCAGTCTGTCAGTTCCAGACACCGAGCACTCAGTCTGTTCGAGACATCGAGCTCTCAGCGTATTCCAGACACCTAGCACTCATCGTGCTCCAGACACCTTGCACTCAACGTGTTCCAGACACCGAGCACTGAGAGTGTTCCCGACACCGAGCACTCAGCGTATTCCAGACGCCGAGCACTCTGTCTGTTCGAGACACCGAGCACTCAGCGTGTTCTGGAAACTGAACATTCAGCGTGTTTCAGGCACCGATCACTCAGTGTGTTCCAGACACCGAGCCTCAGTGTTTTCCTGGTACCGACCACTCAGTGTGTTCCAGACACCGAGCACTCAGTCTTTTCCAGACACCGAGCACTGAGCGCGTTCCAGACACTGAGTACTCTGCGCATTTCAAACACCGAGCTCTCAGCGGGTTTCAGACATCGAGCACTCATCACGTTCCAAACCCAGAGAACTCAACGTATTCCAGACACTGAGCACTCAGTCTTTTCCATACACCGAGCACTCAGTCTGTTCCATACACCGACCAATCAGCGTGTTCCAGACACCGAGCACTCAGTGTGTTCCAGACACCGAGCACTCAGTCTGTTCGAGACATCAAGCACTCAGCGTATTCCAGACAACGAGCAATCAGTGCGTTCTGGGAACCGAGAAATCAGAGTGTTTCGTGCACCGACCACACAGTGTGTTCCAGACACCGAGCACTCAGCGTGTTCTGGAAACCGAACACTCAGCGTGTTTCAGGCACCGATCACTCAGTGTATTCCAGACACCGAGCATCAGTGTGTTCCTGGTACCAACCACTCAGCGTGTTCCAGACACCGAGCACTCAGTCTGTTCCATGCACCGAGCACTCAGTCTGTTCCATACACCGACCACTCAGTGTGTTCCAGATACCGAGCACTCAGTGTGTTTCAGGCACCGAGCAACCAGTGTGTTCCGGGAACCGAGAACTCAGTGTGTTTCGCGCACTGACCACGCAGTGTGTTCCAGACACCGAGCACTCTGTGTGTTCCAGACTCCGAGCACTGAGCGCGTTCCAAACACCGAGCACTCAGTGCGTTTCAGACACCGAACACTCAGCGCATTCCAGAGACGGAGCACTCAGAGCGTTCCAGACACCGAACACTCAGCGTATTCCAGACACTGAGCACTCAGCGCATTCCAGACACTGAGCACTCTGTCAGTTCCAGACACCGAGCACTCAGTCTGTTCGAGACATCGAGCTCTCAGCGTATTCCAGACACCTAGCACTCATCGTGCTCCAGACACCTTGCACTCAACGTGTTCCAGACACCGAGCACTGAGAGTGTTCCCGACACCGAGCACTCAGCGTATTCCAGACGCCGAGCACTCTGTCTGTTCGAGACACCGAGCACTCAGCGTGTTCTGGAAACTGAACACTCAGCGTGTTTCAGGCACCGATCACTCAGTGTGTTCCAGACACCGAGCCTCAGTGTTTTCCTGGTACCGACCACTCAGTGTGTTCCAGACACCGAGCACTCAGTCTTTTCCAGACACCGAGCACTGAGCGCGTTCCAGACACTGAGTACTCTGCGCATTTCAAACACCGAGCTCTCAGCGGGTTTCAGACATCGAGCACTCATCACGTTCCAAACCCCGAGCACTCAGCGCGTTCCAGACACGTAGCACTCAGAGCGTTCCAGACACCGAACACTAAGCGTATTCCAGACACCGAGCACTCAGAGCGTTTCAGACACCGAGCACTCAGTGAGTTCCAGACACCGAGCACTCAGTGTGTTCCAGACACCGAGCACTCAGTGTGTTCCAGACACCGAGCACTCTGTGTGTTCCAGACTCCGAGCACTGAGCGCGTTCCAGACACCGAGCACTGAGCGTGTTCCAAACACCGAGCACTCAGCGCATTAGAGAGACCGAGCACTCATCACGTTCCAGACCGAGCACTCAGCACATTCCAGAGACGGAGCACTCAGAGAGTTCCAGACACCGAACACTCAGCACATTCCAGAGACGGAGCACTCAGAGAGTTCCAGACACCGAACACTCAGCGCATTCCAGACACTGAGCACTCAGCGCATTCCAGACACTGAGCAGTCTGTCAGTTCCAGACACCGAGCACTCAGTCTGTTCGAGACATCGAGCTCTCAGCGTATTCCAGACACCTAGCACTCATCGTGCTCCAGACACCTTGCACTCAACGTGTTCCAGACACCGAGCACTGAGAGTGTTCCCGACACCGAGCACTCAGCGTATTCCAGACGCCGAGCACTCTGTCTGTTCGAGACACCGAGCACTCAGCGTGTTCTGGAAACTGAACATTCAGCGTGTTTCAGGCACCGATCACTCAGTGTGTTCCAGACACCGAGCCTCAGTGTTTTCCTGGTACCGACCACTCAGTGTGTTCCAGACACCGAGCACTCAGTCTTTTCCAGACACCGAGCACTGAGCGCGTTCCAGACACTGAGTACTCTGCGCATTTCAAACACCGAGCTCTCAGCGGGTTTCAGACATCGAGCACTCATCACGTTCCAAACCCCGAGCACTCAGCGCGTTCCAGACACGTAGCACTCAGAGCGTTCCAGACACCGAACACTAAGCGTATTCCAGACACCGAGCACTCAGAGCGTTTCAGACACCGAGCACTCAGTGAGTTCCAGACACCGAGCACTCAGTGTGTTCCAGACACCGAGCACTCAGTGTGTTCCAGACACCGAGCACTCTGTGTGTTCCAGACTCCGAGCACTGAGCGCGTTCCAGACACCGAGCACTGAGCGTGTTCCAAACACCGAGCACTCAGCGCATTAGAGAGACCGAGCACTCATCACGTTCCAGACCGAGCACTCAGCACATTCCAGAGACGGAGCACTCAGAGAGTTCCAGACACCGAACACTCAGCACATTCCAGAGACGGAGCACTCAGAGAGTTCCAGACACCGAACACTCAGCGCATTCCAGACACTGAGCACTCAGCGCATTCCAGACACTGAGCAGTCTGTCAGTTCCAGACACCGAGCACTCAGTCTGTTCGAGACATCGAGCTCTCAGCGTATTCCAGACACCTAGCACTCATCGTGCTCCAGACACCTTGCACTCAACGTGTTCCAGACACCGAGCACTGAGAGTGTTCCCGACACCGAGCACTCAGCGTATTCCAGACGCCGAGCACTCTGTCTGTTCGAGACACCGAGCACTCAGCGTGTTCTGGAAACTGAACACTCAGCGTGTTTCAGGCACCGATCACTCAGTGTGTTCCAGACACCGAGCCTCAGTGTTTTCCTGGTACCGACCACTCAGTGTGTTCCAGACACCGAGCACTCAGTCTTTTCCAGACACCGAGCACTGAGCGCGTTCCAGACACTGAGTACTCTGCGCATTTCAAACACCGAGCTCTCAGCGGGTTTCAGACATCGAGCACTCATCACGTTCCAAACCCCGAGCACTCAGCGCGTTCCAGACACGTAGCACTCAGAGCGTTCCAGACACCGAACACTAAGCGTATTCCAGACACCGAGCACTCAGAGCGTTTCAGACACCGAGCACTCAGTGAGTTCCAGACACCGAGCACTCAGTGTGTTCCAGACACCGAGCACTCAGTGTGTTCCAGACACCGAGCACTCTGTGTGTTCCAGACTCCGAGCACTGAGCGCGTTCCAGACACCGAGCACTGAGCGTGTTCCAAACACCGAGCACTCAGCGCATTAGAGAGACCGAGCACTCATCACGTTCCAGACCGAGCACTCAGCACATTCCAGAGACGGAGCACTCAGAGAGTTCCAGACACCGAACACTCAGCACATTCCAGAGACGGAGCACTCAGAGAGTTCCAGACACCGAACACTCAGCGCATTCCAGACACTGAGCACTCAGCGCATTCCAGACACTGAGCAGTCTGTCAGTTCCAGACACCGAGCACTCAGTCTGTTCGAGACATCGAGCTCTCAGCGTATTCCAGACACCTAGCACTCATCGTGCTCCAGACACCTTGCACTCAACGTGTTCCAGACACCGAGCACTGAGAGTGTTCCCGACACCGAGCACTCAGCGTATTCCAGACGCCGAGCACTCTGTCTGTTCGAGACACCGAGCACTCAGCGTGTTCTGGAAACTGAACATTCAGCGTGTTTCAGGCACCGATCACTCAGTGTGTTCCAGACACCGAGCCTCAGTGTTTTCCTGGTACCGACCACTCAGTGTGTTCCAGACACCGAGCACTCAGTCTTTTCCAGACACCGAGCACTGAGCGCGTTCCAGACACTGAGTACTCTGCGCATTTCAAACACCGAGCTCTCAGCGGGTTTCAGACATCGAGCACTCATCACGTTCCAAACCCAGAGAACTCAACGTATTCCAGACACTGAGCACTCAGTCTTTTCCATACACCGAGCACTCAGTCTGTTCCATACACCGACCAATCAGCGTGTTCCAGACACCGAGCACTCAGTGTGTTCCAGACACCGAGCACTCAGTCTGTTCGAGACATCAAGCACTCAGCGTATTCCAGACAACGAGCAATCAGTGCGTTCTGGGAACCGAGAAATCAGAGTGTTTCGTGCACCGACCACACAGTGTGTTCCAGACACCGAGCACTCAGCGTGTTCTGGAAACCGAACACTCAGCGTGTTTCAGGCACCGATCACTCAGTGTATTCCAGACACCGAGCATCAGTGTGTTCCTGGTACCAACCACTCAGCGTGTTCCAGACACCGAGCACTCAGTCTGTTCCATGCACCGAGCACTCAGTCTGTTCCATACACCGACCACTCAGTGTGTTCCAGATACCGAGCACTCAGTGTGTTTCAGGCACCGAGCAACCAGTGTGTTCCGGGAACCGAGAACTCAGTGTGTTTCGCGCACTGACCACGCAGTGTGTTCCAGACACCGAGCACTCTGTGTGTTCCAGACTCCGAGCACTGAGCGCGTTCCAAACACCGAGCACTCAGTGCGTTTCAGACACCGAACACTCAGCGCATTCCAGAGACGGAGCACTCAGAGCGTTCCAGACACCGAACACTCAGCGTATTCCAGACACTGAGCACTCAGCGCATTCCAGACACTGAGCACTCTGTCAGTTCCAGACACCGAGCACTCAGTCTGTTCGAGACATCGAGCTCTCAGCGTATTCCAGACACCTAGCACTCATCGTGCTCCAGACACCTTGCACTCAACGTGTTCCAGACACCGAGCACTGAGAGTGTTCCCGACACCGAGCACTCAGCGTATTCCAGACGCCGAGCACTCTGTCTGTTCGAGACACCGAGCACTCAGCGTGTTCTGGAAACTGAACACTCAGCGTGTTTCAGGCACCGATCACTCAGTGTGTTCCAGACACCGAGCCTCAGTGTTTTCCTGGTACCGACCACTCAGTGTGTTCCAGACACCGAGCACTCAGTCTTTTCCAGACACCGAGCACTGAGCGCGTTCCAGACACTGAGTACTCTGCGCATTTCAAACACCGAGCTCTCAGCGGGTTTCAGACATCGAGCACTCATCACGTTCCAAACCCCGAGCACTCAGCGCGTTCCAGACACGTAGCACTCAGAGCGTTCCAGACACCGAACACTAAGCGTATTCCAGACACCGAGCACTCAGAGCGTTTCAGACACCGAGCACTCAGTGAGTTCCAGACACCGAGCACTCAGTGTGTTCCAGACACCGAGCACTCAGTGTGTTCCAGACACCGAGCACTCTGTGTGTTCCAGACTCCGAGCACTGAGCGCGTTCCAGACACCGAGCACTGAGCGTGTTCCAAACACCGAGCACTCAGCGCATTAGAGAGACCGAGCACTCATCACGTTCCAGACCGAGCACTCAGCACATTCCAGAGACGGAGCACTCAGAGAGTTCCAGACACCGAACACTCAGCACATTCCAGAGACGGAGCACTCAGAGAGTTCCAGACACCGAACACTCAGCGCATTCCAGACACTGAGCACTCAGCGCATTCCAGACACTGAGCAGTCTGTCAGTTCCAGACACCGAGCACTCAGTCTGTTCGAGACATCGAGCTCTCAGCGTATTCCAGACACCTAGCACTCATCGTGCTCCAGACACCTTGCACTCAACGTGTTCCAGACACCGAGCACTGAGAGTGTTCCCGACACCGAGCACTCAGCGTATTCCAGACGCCGAGCACTCTGTCTGTTCGAGACACCGAGCACTCAGCGTGTTCTGGAAACTGAACATTCAGCGTGTTTCAGGCACCGATCACTCAGTGTGTTCCAGACACCGAGCCTCAGTGTTTTCCTGGTACCGACCACTCAGTGTGTTCCAGACACCGAGCACTCAGTCTTTTCCAGACACCGAGCACTGAGCGCGTTCCAGACACTGAGTACTCTGCGCATTTCAAACACCGAGCTCTCAGCGGGTTTCAGACATCGAGCACTCATCACGTTCCAAACCCAGAGAACTCAACGTATTCCAGACACTGAGCACTCAGTCTTTTCCATACACCGAGCACTCAGTCTGTTCCATACACCGACCAATCAGCGTGTTCCAGACACCGAGCACTCAGTGTGTTCCAGACACCGAGCACTCAGTCTGTTCGAGACATCAAGCACTCAGCGTATTCCAGACAACGAGCAATCAGTGCGTTCTGGGAACCGAGAAATCAGAGTGTTTCGTGCACCGACCACACAGTGTGTTCCAGACACCGAGCACTCAGCGTGTTCTGGAAACCGAACACTCAGCGTGTTTCAGGCACCGATCACTCAGTGTATTCCAGACACCGAGCATCAGTGTGTTCCTGGTACCAACCACTCAGCGTGTTCCAGACACCGAGCACTCAGTCTGTTCCATGCACCGAGCACTCAGTCTGTTCCATACACCGACCACTCAGTGTGTTCCAGATACCGAGCACTCAGTGTGTTTCAGGCACCGAGCAACCAGTGTGTTCCGGGAACCGAGAACTCAGTGTGTTTCGCGCACTGACCACGCAGTGTGTTCCAGACACCGAGCACTCTGTGTGTTCCAGACTCCGAGCACTGAGCGCGTTCCAAACACCGAGCACTCAGTGCGTTTCAGACACCGAACACTCAGCGCATTCCAGAGACGGAGCACTCAGAGCGTTCCAGACACCGAACACTCAGCGTATTCCAGACACTGAGCACTCAGCGCATTCCAGACACTGAGCACTCTGTCAGTTCCAGACACCGAGCACTCAGTCTGTTCGAGACATCGAGCTCTCAGCGTATTCCAGACACCTAGCACTCATCGTGCTCCAGACACCTTGCACTCAACGTGTTCCAGACACCGAGCACTGAGAGTGTTCCCGACACCGAGCACTCAGCGTATTCCAGACGCCGAGCACTCTGTCTGTTCGAGACACCGAGCACTCAGCGTGTTCTGGAAACTGAACACTCAGCGTGTTTCAGGCACCGATCACTCAGTGTGTTCCAGACACCGAGCCTCAGTGTTTTCCTGGTACCGACCACTCAGTGTGTTCCAGACACCGAGCACTCAGTCTTTTCCAGACACCGAGCACTGAGCGCGTTCCAGACACTGAGTACTCTGCGCATTTCAAACACCGAGCTCTCAGCGGGTTTCAGACATCGAGCACTCATCACGTTCCAAACCCCGAGCACTCAGCGCGTTCCAGACACGTAGCACTCAGAGCGTTCCAGACACCGAACACTAAGCGTATTCCAGACACCGAGCACTCAGAGCGTTTCAGACACCGAGCACTCAGTGAGTTCCAGACACCGAGCACTCAGTGTGTTCCAGACACCGAGCACTCAGTGTGTTCCAGACACCGAGCACTCTGTGTGTTCCAGACTCCGAGCACTGAGCGCGTTCCAGACACCGAGCACTGAGCGTGTTCCAAACACCGAGCACTCAGCGCATTAGAGAGACCGAGCACTCATCACGTTCCAGACCGAGCACTCAGCACATTCCAGAGACGGAGCACTCAGAGAGTTCCAGACACCGAACACTCAGCACATTCCAGAGACGGAGCACTCAGAGAGTTCCAGACACCGAACACTCAGCGCATTCCAGACACTGAGCACTCAGCGCATTCCAGACACTGAGCAGTCTGTCAGTTCCAGACACCGAGCACTCAGTCTGTTCGAGACATCGAGCTCTCAGCGTATTCCAGACACCTAGCACTCATCGTGCTCCAGACACCTTGCACTCAACGTGTTCCAGACACCGAGCACTGAGAGTGTTCCCGACACCGAGCACTCAGCGTATTCCAGACGCCGAGCACTCTGTCTGTTCGAGACACCGAGCACTCAGCGTGTTCTGGAAACTGAACATTCAGCGTGTTTCAGGCACCGATCACTCAGTGTGTTCCAGACACCGAGCCTCAGTGTTTTCCTGGTACCGACCACTCAGTGTGTTCCAGACACCGAGCACTCAGTCTTTTCCAGACACCGAGCACTGAGCGCGTTCCAGACACTGAGTACTCTGCGCATTTCAAACACCGAGCTCTCAGCGGGTTTCAGACATCGAGCACTCATCACGTTCCAAACCCAGAGAACTCAACGTATTCCAGACACTGAGCACTCAGTCTTTTCCATACACCGAGCACTCAGTCTGTTCCATACACCGACCAATCAGCGTGTTCCAGACACCGAGCACTCAGTGTGTTCCAGACACCGAGCACTCAGTCTGTTCGAGACATCAAGCACTCAGCGTATTCCAGACAACGAGCAATCAGTGCGTTCTGGGAACCGAGAAATCAGAGTGTTTCGTGCACCGACCACACAGTGTGTTCCAGACACCGAGCACTCAGCGTGTTCTGGAAACCGAACACTCAGCGTGTTTCAGGCACCGATCACTCAGTGTATTCCAGACACCGAGCATCAGTGTGTTCCTGGTACCAACCACTCAGCGTGTTCCAGACACCGAGCACTCAGTCTGTTCCATGCACCGAGCACTCAGTCTGTTCCATACACCGACCACTCAGTGTGTTCCAGATACCGAGCACTCAGTGTGTTTCAGGCACCGAGCAACCAGTGTGTTCCGGGAACCGAGAACTCAGTGTGTTTCGCGCACTGACCACGCAGTGTGTTCCAGACACCGAGCACTCTGTGTGTTCCAGACTCCGAGCACTGAGCGCGTTCCAAACACCGAGCACTCAGTGCGTTTCAGACACCGAACACTCAGCGCATTCCAGAGACGGAGCACTCAGAGCGTTCCAGACACCGAACACTCAGCGTATTCCAGACACTGAGCACTCAGCGCATTCCAGACACTGAGCACTCTGTCAGTTCCAGACACCGAGCACTCAGTCTGTTCGAGACATCGAGCTCTCAGCGTATTCCAGACACCTAGCACTCATCGTGCTCCAGACACCTTGCACTCAACGTGTTCCAGACACCGAGCACTGAGAGTGTTCCCGACACCGAGCACTCAGCGTATTCCAGACGCCGAGCACTCTGTCTGTTCGAGACACCGAGCACTCAGCGTGTTCTGGAAACTGAACACTCAGCGTGTTTCAGGCACCGATCACTCAGTGTGTTCCAGACACCGAGCCTCAGTGTTTTCCTGGTACCGACCACTCAGTGTGTTCCAGACACCGAGCACTCAGTCTTTTCCAGACACCGAGCACTGAGCGCGTTCCAGACACTGAGTACTCTGCGCATTTCAAACACCGAGCTCTCAGCGGGTTTCAGACATCGAGCACTCATCACGTTCCAAACCCCGAGCACTCAGCGCGTTCCAGACACGTAGCACTCAGAGCGTTCCAGACACCGAACACTAAGCGTATTCCAGACACCGAGCACTCAGAGCGTTTCAGACACCGAGCACTCAGTGAGTTCCAGACACCGAGCACTCAGTGTGTTCCAGACACCGAGCACTCAGTGTGTTCCAGACACCGAGCACTCTGTGTGTTCCAGACTCCGAGCACTGAGCGCGTTCCAGACACCGAGCACTGAGCGTGTTCCAAACACCGAGCACTCAGCGCATTAGAGAGACCGAGCACTCATCACGTTCCAGACCGAGCACTCAGCACATTCCAGAGACGGAGCACTCAGAGAGTTCCAGACACCGAACACTCAGCACATTCCAGAGACGGAGCACTCAGAGAGTTCCAGACACCGAACACTCAGCGCATTCCAGACACTGAGCACTCAGCGCATTCCAGACACTGAGCAGTCTGTCAGTTCCAGACACCGAGCACTCAGTCTGTTCGAGACATCGAGCTCTCAGCGTATTCCAGACACCTAGCACTCATCGTGCTCCAGACACCTTGCACTCAACGTGTTCCAGACACCGAGCACTGAGAGTGTTCCCGACACCGAGCACTCAGCGTATTCCAGACGCCGAGCACTCTGTCTGTTCGAGACACCGAGCACTCAGCGTGTTCTGGAAACTGAACATTCAGCGTGTTTCAGGCACCGATCACTCAGTGTGTTCCAGACACCGAGCCTCAGTGTTTTCCTGGTACCGACCACTCAGTGTGTTCCAGACACCGAGCACTCAGTCTTTTCCAGACACCGAGCACTGAGCGCGTTCCAGACACTGAGTACTCTGCGCATTTCAAACACCGAGCTCTCAGCGGGTTTCAGACATCGAGCACTCATCACGTTCCAAACCCCGAGCACTCAGCGCGTTCCAGACACGTAGCACTCAGAGCGTTCCAGACACCGAACACTAAGCGTATTCCAGACACCGAGCACTCAGAGCGTTTCAGACACCGAGCACTCAGTGAGTTCCAGACACCGAGCACTCAGTGTGTTCCAGACACCGAGCACTCAGTGTGTTCCAGACACCGAGCACTCTGTGTGTTCCAGACTCCGAGCACTGAGCGCGTTCCAGACACCGAGCACTGAGCGTGTTCCAAACACCGAGCACTCAGCGCATTAGAGAGACCGAGCACTCATCACGTTCCAGACCGAGCACTCAGCACATTCCAGAGACGGAGCACTCAGAGAGTTCCAGACACCGAACACTCAGCACATTCCAGAGACGGAGCACTCAGAGAGTTCCAGACACCGAACACTCAGCGCATTCCAGACACTGAGCACTCAGCGCATTCCAGACACTGAGCAGTCTGTCAGTTCCAGACACCGAGCACTCAGTCTGTTCGAGACATCGAGCTCTCAGCGTATTCCAGACACCTAGCACTCATCGTGCTCCAGACACCTTGCACTCAACGTGTTCCAGACACCGAGCACTGAGAGTGTTCCCGACACCGAGCACTCAGCGTATTCCAGACGCCGAGCACTCTGTCTGTTCGAGACACCGAGCACTCAGCGTGTTCTGGAAACTGAACATTCAGCGTGTTTCAGGCACCGATCACTCAGTGTGTTCCAGACACCGAGCCTCAGTGTTTTCCTGGTACCGACCACTCAGTGTGTTCCAGACACCGAGCACTCAGTCTTTTCCAGACACCGAGCACTGAGCGCGTTCCAGACACTGAGTACTCTGCGCATTTCAAACACCGAGCTCTCAGCGGGTTTCAGACATCGAGCACTCATCACGTTCCAAACCCAGAGAACTCAACGTATTCCAGACACTGAGCACTCAGTCTTTTCCATACACCGAGCACTCAGTCTGTTCCATACACCGACCAATCAGCGTGTTCCAGACACCGAGCACTCAGTGTGTTCCAGACACCGAGCACTCAGTCTGTTCGAGACATCAAGCACTCAGCGTATTCCAGACAACGAGCAATCAGTGCGTTCTGGGAACCGAGAAATCAGAGTGTTTCGTGCACCGACCACACAGTGTGTTCCAGACACCGAGCACTCAGCGTGTTCTGGAAACCGAACACTCAGCGTGTTTCAGGCACCGATCACTCAGTGTATTCCAGACACCGAGCATCAGTGTGTTCCTGGTACCAACCACTCAGCGTGTTCCAGACACCGAGCACTCAGTCTGTTCCATGCACCGAGCACTCAGTCTGTTCCATACACCGACCACTCAGTGTGTTCCAGATACCGAGCACTCAGTGTGTTTCAGGCACCGAGCAACCAGTGTGTTCCGGGAACCGAGAACTCAGTGTGTTTCGCGCACTGACCACGCAGTGTGTTCCAGACACCGAGCACTCTGTGTGTTCCAGACTCCGAGCACTGAGCGCGTTCCAAACACCGAGCACTCAGTGCGTTTCAGACACCGAACACTCAGCGCATTCCAGAGACGGAGCACTCAGAGCGTTCCAGACACCGAACACTCAGCGTATTCCAGACACTGAGCACTCAGCGCATTCCAGACACTGAGCACTCTGTCAGTTCCAGACACCGAGCACTCAGTCTGTTCGAGACATCGAGCTCTCAGCGTATTCCAGACACCTAGCACTCATCGTGCTCCAGACACCTTGCACTCAACGTGTTCCAGACACCGAGCACTGAGAGTGTTCCCGACACCGAGCACTCAGCGTATTCCAGACGCCGAGCACTCTGTCTGTTCGAGACACCGAGCACTCAGCGTGTTCTGGAAACTGAACACTCAGCGTGTTTCAGGCACCGATCACTCAGTGTGTTCCAGACACCGAGCCTCAGTGTTTTCCTGGTACCGACCACTCAGTGTGTTCCAGACACCGAGCACTCAGTCTTTTCCAGACACCGAGCACTGAGCGCGTTCCAGACACTGAGTACTCTGCGCATTTCAAACACCGAGCTCTCAGCGGGTTTCAGACATCGAGCACTCATCACGTTCCAAACCCCGAGCACTCAGCGCGTTCCAGACACGTAGCACTCAGAGCGTTCCAGACACCGAACACTAAGCGTATTCCAGACACCGAGCACTCAGAGCGTTTCAGACACCGAGCACTCAGTGAGTTCCAGACACCGAGCACTCAGTGTGTTCCAGACACCGAGCACTCAGTGTGTTCCAGACACCGAGCACTCTGTGTGTTCCAGACTCCGAGCACTGAGCGCGTTCCAGACACCGAGCACTGAGCGTGTTCCAAACACCGAGCACTCAGCGCATTAGAGAGACCGAGCACTCATCACGTTCCAGACCGAGCACTCAGCACATTCCAGAGACGGAGCACTCAGAGAGTTCCAGACACCGAACACTCAGCACATTCCAGAGACGGAGCACTCAGAGAGTTCCAGACACCGAACACTCAGCGCATTCCAGACACTGAGCACTCAGCGCATTCCAGACACTGAGCAGTCTGTCAGTTCCAGACACCGAGCACTCAGTCTGTTCGAGACATCGAGCTCTCAGCGTATTCCAGACACCTAGCACTCATCGTGCTCCAGACACCTTGCACTCAACGTGTTCCAGACACCGAGCACTGAGAGTGTTCCCGACACCGAGCACTCAGCGTATTCCAGACGCCGAGCACTCTGTCTGTTCGAGACACCGAGCACTCAGCGTGTTCTGGAAACTGAACATTCAGCGTGTTTCAGGCACCGATCACTCAGTGTGTTCCAGACACCGAGCCTCAGTGTTTTCCTGGTACCGACCACTCAGTGTGTTCCAGACACCGAGCACTCAGTCTTTTCCAGACACCGAGCACTGAGCGCGTTCCAGACACTGAGTACTCTGCGCATTTCAAACACCGAGCTCTCAGCGGGTTTCAGACATCGAGCACTCATCACGTTCCAAACCCAGAGAACTCAACGTATTCCAGACACTGAGCACTCAGTCTTTTCCATACACCGAGCACTCAGTCTGTTCCATACACCGACCAATCAGCGTGTTCCAGACACCGAGCACTCAGTGTGTTCCAGACACCGAGCACTCAGTCTGTTCGAGACATCAAGCACTCAGCGTATTCCAGACAACGAGCAATCAGTGCGTTCTGGGAACCGAGAAATCAGAGTGTTTCGTGCACCGACCACACAGTGTGTTCCAGACACCGAGCACTCAGCGTGTTCTGGAAACCGAACACTCAGCGTGTTTCAGGCACCGATCACTCAGTGTATTCCAGACACCGAGCATCAGTGTGTTCCTGGTACCAACCACTCAGCGTGTTCCAGACACCGAGCACTCAGTCTGTTCCATGCACCGAGCACTCAGTCTGTTCCATACACCGACCACTCAGTGTGTTCCAGATACCGAGCACTCAGTGTGTTTCAGGCACCGAGCAACCAGTGTGTTCCGGGAACCGAGAACTCAGTGTGTTTCGCGCACTGACCACGCAGTGTGTTCCAGACACCGAGCACTCTGTGTGTTCCAGACTCCGAGCACTGAGCGCGTTCCAAACACCGAGCACTCAGTGCGTTTCAGACACCGAACACTCAGCGCATTCCAGAGACGGAGCACTCAGAGCGTTCCAGACACCGAACACTCAGCGTATTCCAGACACTGAGCACTCAGCGCATTCCAGACACTGAGCACTCTGTCAGTTCCAGACACCGAGCACTCAGTCTGTTCGAGACATCGAGCTCTCAGCGTATTCCAGACACCTAGCACTCATCGTGCTCCAGACACCTTGCACTCAACGTGTTCCAGACACCGAGCACTGAGAGTGTTCCCGACACCGAGCACTCAGCGTATTCCAGACGCCGAGCACTCTGTCTGTTCGAGACACCGAGCACTCAGCGTGTTCTGGAAACTGAACACTCAGCGTGTTTCAGGCACCGATCACTCAGTGTGTTCCAGACACCGAGCCTCAGTGTTTTCCTGGTACCGACCACTCAGTGTGTTCCAGACACCGAGCACTCAGTCTTTTCCAGACACCGAGCACTGAGCGCGTTCCAGACACTGAGTACTCTGCGCATTTCAAACACCGAGCTCTCAGCGGGTTTCAGACATCGAGCACTCATCACGTTCCAAACCCCGAGCACTCAGCGCGTTCCAGACACGTAGCACTCAGAGCGTTCCAGACACCGAACACTAAGCGTATTCCAGACACCGAGCACTCAGAGCGTTTCAGACACCGAGCACTCAGTGAGTTCCAGACACCGAGCACTCAGTGTGTTCCAGACACCGAGCACTCAGTGTGTTCCAGACACCGAGCACTCTGTGTGTTCCAGACTCCGAGCACTGAGCGCGTTCCAGACACCGAGCACTGAGCGTGTTCCAAACACCGAGCACTCAGCGCATTAGAGAGACCGAGCACTCATCACGTTCCAGACCGAGCACTCAGCACATTCCAGAGACGGAGCACTCAGAGAGTTCCAGACACCGAACACTCAGCACATTCCAGAGACGGAGCACTCAGAGAGTTCCAGACACCGAACACTCAGCGCATTCCAGACACTGAGCACTCAGCGCATTCCAGACACTGAGCAGTCTGTCAGTTCCAGACACCGAGCACTCAGTCTGTTCGAGACATCGAGCTCTCAGCGTATTCCAGACACCTAGCACTCATCGTGCTCCAGACACCTTGCACTCAACGTGTTCCAGACACCGAGCACTGAGAGTGTTCCCGACACCGAGCACTCAGCGTATTCCAGACGCCGAGCACTCTGTCTGTTCGAGACACCGAGCACTCAGCGTGTTCTGGAAACTGAACATTCAGCGTGTTTCAGGCACCGATCACTCAGTGTGTTCCAGACACCGAGCCTCAGTGTTTTCCTGGTACCGACCACTCAGTGTGTTCCAGACACCGAGCACTCAGTCTTTTCCAGACACCGAGCACTGAGCGCGTTCCAGACACTGAGTACTCTGCGCATTTCAAACACCGAGCTCTCAGCGGGTTTCAGACATCGAGCACTCATCACGTTCCAAACCCAGAGAACTCAACGTATTCCAGACACTGAGCACTCAGTCTTTTCCATACACCGAGCACTCAGTCTGTTCCATACACCGACCAATCAGCGTGTTCCAGACACCGAGCACTCAGTGTGTTCCAGACACCGAGCACTCAGTCTGTTCGAGACATCAAGCACTCAGCGTATTCCAGACAACGAGCAATCAGTGCGTTCTGGGAACCGAGAAATCAGAGTGTTTCGTGCACCGACCACACAGTGTGTTCCAGACACCGAGCACTCAGCGTGTTCTGGAAACCGAACACTCAGCGTGTTTCAGGCACCGATCACTCAGTGTATTCCAGACACCGAGCATCAGTGTGTTCCTGGTACCAACCACTCAGCGTGTTCCAGACACCGAGCACTCAGTCTGTTCCATGCACCGAGCACTCAGTCTGTTCCATACACCGACCACTCAGTGTGTTCCAGATACCGAGCACTCAGTGTGTTTCAGGCACCGAGCAACCAGTGTGTTCCGGGAACCGAGAACTCAGTGTGTTTCGCGCACTGACCACGCAGTGTGTTCCAGACACCGAGCACTCTGTGTGTTCCAGACTCCGAGCACTGAGCGCGTTCCAAACACCGAGCACTCAGTGCGTTTCAGACACCGAACACTCAGCGCATTCCAGAGACGGAGCACTCAGAGCGTTCCAGACACCGAACACTCAGCGTATTCCAGACACTGAGCACTCAGCGCATTCCAGACACTGAGCACTCTGTCAGTTCCAGACACCGAGCACTCAGTCTGTTCGAGACATCGAGCTCTCAGCGTATTCCAGACACCTAGCACTCATCGTGCTCCAGACACCTTGCACTCAACGTGTTCCAGACACCGAGCACTGAGAGTGTTCCCGACACCGAGCACTCAGCGTATTCCAGACGCCGAGCACTCTGTCTGTTCGAGACACCGAGCACTCAGCGTGTTCTGGAAACTGAACACTCAGCGTGTTTCAGGCACCGATCACTCAGTGTGTTCCAGACACCGAGCCTCAGTGTTTTCCTGGTACCGACCACTCAGTGTGTTCCAGACACCGAGCACTCAGTCTTTTCCAGACACCGAGCACTGAGCGCGTTCCAGACACTGAGTACTCTGCGCATTTCAAACACCGAGCTCTCAGCGGGTTTCAGACATCGAGCACTCATCACGTTCCAAACCCCGAGCACTCAGCGCGTTCCAGACACGTAGCACTCAGAGCGTTCCAGACACCGAACACTAAGCGTATTCCAGACACCGAGCACTCAGAGCGTTTCAGACACCGAGCACTCAGTGAGTTCCAGACACCGAGCACTCAGTGTGTTCCAGACACCGAGCACTCAGTGTGTTCCAGACACCGAGCACTCTGTGTGTTCCAGACTCCGAGCACTGAGCGCGTTCCAGACACCGAGCACTGAGCGTGTTCCAAACACCGAGCACTCAGCGCATTAGAGAGACCGAGCACTCATCACGTTCCAGACCGAGCACTCAGCACATTCCAGAGACGGAGCACTCAGAGAGTTCCAGACACCGAACACTCAGCACATTCCAGAGACGGAGCACTCAGAGAGTTCCAGACACCGAACACTCAGCGCATTCCAGACACTGAGCACTCAGCGCATTCCAGACACTGAGCAGTCTGTCAGTTCCAGACACCGAGCACTCAGTCTGTTCGAGACATCGAGCTCTCAGCGTATTCCAGACACCTAGCACTCATCGTGCTCCAGACACCTTGCACTCAACGTGTTCCAGACACCGAGCACTGAGAGTGTTCCCGACACCGAGCACTCAGCGTATTCCAGACGCCGAGCACTCTGTCTGTTCGAGACACCGAGCACTCAGCGTGTTCTGGAAACTGAACATTCAGCGTGTTTCAGGCACCGATCACTCAGTGTGTTCCAGACACCGAGCCTCAGTGTTTTCCTGGTACCGACCACTCAGTGTGTTCCAGACACCGAGCACTCAGTCTTTTCCAGACACCGAGCACTGAGCGCGTTCCAGACACTGAGTACTCTGCGCATTTCAAACACCGAGCTCTCAGCGGGTTTCAGACATCGAGCACTCATCACGTTCCAAACCCAGAGAACTCAACGTATTCCAGACACTGAGCACTCAGTCTTTTCCATACACCGAGCACTCAGTCTGTTCCATACACCGACCAATCAGCGTGTTCCAGACACCGAGCACTCAGTGTGTTCCAGACACCGAGCACTCAGTCTGTTCGAGACATCAAGCACTCAGCGTATTCCAGACAACGAGCAATCAGTGCGTTCTGGGAACCGAGAAATCAGAGTGTTTCGTGCACCGACCACACAGTGTGTTCCAGACACCGAGCACTCAGCGTGTTCTGGAAACCGAACACTCAGCGTGTTTCAGGCACCGATCACTCAGTGTATTCCAGACACCGAGCATCAGTGTGTTCCTGGTACCAACCACTCAGCGTGTTCCAGACACCGAGCACTCAGTCTGTTCCATGCACCGAGCACTCAGTCTGTTCCATACACCGACCACTCAGTGTGTTCCAGATACCGAGCACTCAGTGTGTTTCAGGCACCGAGCAACCAGTGTGTTCCGGGAACCGAGAACTCAGTGTGTTTCGCGCACTGACCACGCAGTGTGTTCCAGACACCGAGCACTCTGTGTGTTCCAGACTCCGAGCACTGAGCGCGTTCCAAACACCGAGCACTCAGTGCGTTTCAGACACCGAACACTCAGCGCATTCCAGAGACGGAGCACTCAGAGCGTTCCAGACACCGAACACTCAGCGTATTCCAGACACTGAGCACTCAGCGCATTCCAGACACTGAGCACTCTGTCAGTTCCAGACACCGAGCACTCAGTCTGTTCGAGACATCGAGCTCTCAGCGTATTCCAGACACCTAGCACTCATCGTGCTCCAGACACCTTGCACTCAACGTGTTCCAGACACCGAGCACTGAGAGTGTTCCCGACACCGAGCACTCAGCGTATTCCAGACGCCGAGCACTCTGTCTGTTCGAGACACCGAGCACTCAGCGTGTTCTGGAAACTGAACACTCAGCGTGTTTCAGGCACCGATCACTCAGTGTGTTCCAGACACCGAGCCTCAGTGTTTTCCTGGTACCGACCACTCAGTGTGTTCCAGACACCGAGCACTCAGTCTTTTCCAGACACCGAGCACTGAGCGCGTTCCAGACACTGAGTACTCTGCGCATTTCAAACACCGAGCTCTCAGCGGGTTTCAGACATCGAGCACTCATCACGTTCCAAACCCCGAGCACTCAGCGCGTTCCAGACACGTAGCACTCAGAGCGTTCCAGACACCGAACACTAAGCGTATTCCAGACACCGAGCACTCAGAGCGTTTCAGACACCGAGCACTCAGTGAGTTCCAGACACCGAGCACTCAGTGTGTTCCAGACACCGAGCACTCAGTGTGTTCCAGACACCGAGCACTCTGTGTGTTCCAGACTCCGAGCACTGAGCGCGTTCCAGACACCGAGCACTGAGCGTGTTCCAAACACCGAGCACTCAGCGCATTAGAGAGACCGAGCACTCATCACGTTCCAGACCGAGCACTCAGCACATTCCAGAGACGGAGCACTCAGAGAGTTCCAGACACCGAACACTCAGCACATTCCAGAGACGGAGCACTCAGAGAGTTCCAGACACCGAACACTCAGCGCATTCCAGACACTGAGCACTCAGCGCATTCCAGACACTGAGCAGTCTGTCAGTTCCAGACACCGAGCACTCAGTCTGTTCGAGACATCGAGCTCTCAGCGTATTCCAGACACCTAGCACTCATCGTGCTCCAGACACCTTGCACTCAACGTGTTCCAGACACCGAGCACTGAGAGTGTTCCCGACACCGAGCACTCAGCGTATTCCAGACGCCGAGCACTCTGTCTGTTCGAGACACCGAGCACTCAGCGTGTTCTGGAAACTGAACATTCAGCGTGTTTCAGGCACCGATCACTCAGTGTGTTCCAGACACCGAGCCTCAGTGTTTTCCTGGTACCGACCACTCAGTGTGTTCCAGACACCGAGCACTCAGTCTTTTCCAGACACCGAGCACTGAGCGCGTTCCAGACACTGAGTACTCTGCGCATTTCAAACACCGAGCTCTCAGCGGGTTTCAGACATCGAGCACTCATCACGTTCCAAACCCAGAGAACTCAACGTATTCCAGACACTGAGCACTCAGTCTTTTCCATACACCGAGCACTCAGTCTGTTCCATACACCGACCAATCAGCGTGTTCCAGACACCGAGCACTCAGTGTGTTCCAGACACCGAGCACTCAGTCTGTTCGAGACATCAAGCACTCAGCGTATTCCAGACAACGAGCAATCAGTGCGTTCTGGGAACCGAGAAATCAGAGTGTTTCGTGCACCGACCACACAGTGTGTTCCAGACACCGAGCACTCAGCGTGTTCTGGAAACCGAACACTCAGCGTGTTTCAGGCACCGATCACTCAGTGTATTCCAGACACCGAGCATCAGTGTGTTCCTGGTACCAACCACTCAGCGTGTTCCAGACACCGAGCACTCAGTCTGTTCCATGCACCGAGCACTCAGTCTGTTCCATACACCGACCACTCAGTGTGTTCCAGATACCGAGCACTCAGTGTGTTTCAGGCACCGAGCAACCAGTGTGTTCCGGGAACCGAGAACTCAGTGTGTTTCGCGCACTGACCACGCAGTGTGTTCCAGACACCGAGCACTCTGTGTGTTCCAGACTCCGAGCACTGAGCGCGTTCCAAACACCGAGCACTCAGTGCGTTTCAGACACCGAACACTCAGCGCATTCCAGAGACGGAGCACTCAGAGCGTTCCAGACACCGAACACTCAGCGTATTCCAGACACTGAGCACTCAGCGCATTCCAGACACTGAGCACTCTGTCAGTTCCAGACACCGAGCACTCAGTCTGTTCGAGACATCGAGCTCTCAGCGTATTCCAGACACCTAGCACTCATCGTGCTCCAGACACCTTGCACTCAACGTGTTCCAGACACCGAGCACTGAGAGTGTTCCCGACACCGAGCACTCAGCGTATTCCAGACGCCGAGCACTCTGTCTGTTCGAGACACCGAGCACTCAGCGTGTTCTGGAAACTGAACACTCAGCGTGTTTCAGGCACCGATCACTCAGTGTGTTCCAGACACCGAGCCTCAGTGTTTTCCTGGTACCGACCACTCAGTGTGTTCCAGACACCGAGCACTCAGTCTTTTCCAGACACCGAGCACTGAGCGCGTTCCAGACACTGAGTACTCTGCGCATTTCAAACACCGAGCTCTCAGCGGGTTTCAGACATCGAGCACTCATCACGTTCCAAACCCCGAGCACTCAGCGCGTTCCAGACACGTAGCACTCAGAGCGTTCCAGACACCGAACACTAAGCGTATTCCAGACACCGAGCACTCAGAGCGTTTCAGACACCGAGCACTCAGTGAGTTCCAGACACCGAGCACTCAGTGTGTTCCAGACACCGAGCACTCAGTGTGTTCCAGACACCGAGCACTCTGTGTGTTCCAGACTCCGAGCACTGAGCGCGTTCCAGACACCGAGCACTGAGCGTGTTCCAAACACCGAGCACTCAGCGCATTAGAGAGACCGAGCACTCATCACGTTCCAGACCGAGCACTCAGCACATTCCAGAGACGGAGCACTCAGAGAGTTCCAGACACCGAACACTCAGCACATTCCAGAGACGGAGCACTCAGAGAGTTCCAGACACCGAACACTCAGCGCATTCCAGACACTGAGCACTCAGCGCATTCCAGACACTGAGCAGTCTGTCAGTTCCAGACACCGAGCACTCAGTCTGTTCGAGACATCGAGCTCTCAGCGTATTCCAGACACCTAGCACTCATCGTGCTCCAGACACCTTGCACTCAACGTGTTCCAGACACCGAGCACTGAGAGTGTTCCCGACACCGAGCACTCAGCGTATTCCAGACGCCGAGCACTCTGTCTGTTCGAGACACCGAGCACTCAGCGTGTTCTGGAAACTGAACATTCAGCGTGTTTCAGGCACCGATCACTCAGTGTGTTCCAGACACCGAGCCTCAGTGTTTTCCTGGTACCGACCACTCAGTGTGTTCCAGACACCGAGCACTCAGTCTTTTCCAGACACCGAGCACTGAGCGCGTTCCAGACACTGAGTACTCTGCGCATTTCAAACACCGAGCTCTCAGCGGGTTTCAGACATCGAGCACTCATCACGTTCCAAACCCCGAGCACTCAGCGCGTTCCAGACACGTAGCACTCAGAGCGTTCCAGACACCGAACACTAAGCGTATTCCAGACACCGAGCACTCAGAGCGTTTCAGACACCGAGCACTCAGTGAGTTCCAGACACCGAGCACTCAGTGTGTTCCAGACACCGAGCACTCAGTGTGTTCCAGACACCGAGCACTCTGTGTGTTCCAGACTCCGAGCACTGAGCGCGTTCCAGACACCGAGCACTGAGCGTGTTCCAAACACCGAGCACTCAGCGCATTAGAGAGACCGAGCACTCATCACGTTCCAGACCGAGCACTCAGCACATTCCAGAGACGGAGCACTCAGAGAGTTCCAGACACCGAACACTCAGCACATTCCAGAGACGGAGCACTCAGAGAGTTCCAGACACCGAACACTCAGCGCATTCCAGACACTGAGCACTCAGCGCATTCCAGACACTGAGCAGTCTGTCAGTTCCAGACACCGAGCACTCAGTCTGTTCGAGACATCGAGCTCTCAGCGTATTCCAGACACCTAGCACTCATCGTGCTCCAGACACCTTGCACTCAACGTGTTCCAGACACCGAGCACTGAGAGTGTTCCCGACACCGAGCACTCAGCGTATTCCAGACGCCGAGCACTCTGTCTGTTCGAGACACCGAGCACTCAGCGTGTTCTGGAAACTGAACATTCAGCGTGTTTCAGGCACCGATCACTCAGTGTGTTCCAGACACCGAGCCTCAGTGTTTTCCTGGTACCGACCACTCAGTGTGTTCCAGACACCGAGCACTCAGTCTTTTCCAGACACCGAGCACTGAGCGCGTTCCAGACACTGAGTACTCTGCGCATTTCAAACACCGAGCTCTCAGCGGGTTTCAGACATCGAGCACTCATCACGTTCCAAACCCAGAGAACTCAACGTATTCCAGACACTGAGCACTCAGTCTTTTCCATACACCGAGCACTCAGTCTGTTCCATACACCGACCAATCAGCGTGTTCCAGACACCGAGCACTCAGTGTGTTCCAGACACCGAGCACTCAGTCTGTTCGAGACATCAAGCACTCAGCGTATTCCAGACAACGAGCAATCAGTGCGTTCTGGGAACCGAGAAATCAGAGTGTTTCGTGCACCGACCACACAGTGTGTTCCAGACACCGAGCACTCAGCGTGTTCTGGAAACCGAACACTCAGCGTGTTTCAGGCACCGATCACTCAGTGTATTCCAGACACCGAGCATCAGTGTGTTCCTGGTACCAACCACTCAGCGTGTTCCAGACACCGAGCACTCAGTCTGTTCCATGCACCGAGCACTCAGTCTGTTT